>NC_133944.1:15191071-15493214 GCF_031877795.1 Strix aluco
TTAAGCAAAACAAGAGGACTTCGTATGTTCCAAACAGGCTAATTTGTGTTTGCAAATTTTTCAGATATGTGCTTATAATAACAGAGGTTGTGAATTTATTCTGTTTTTCAAAGGGGTCTTTCAAAATTCAGTAAGTGTTTACTGGAACTATTTAGTAAAGCAGATGACAAACAATTATAAACAACATAATTAAACACTAAAATGCCTTTCATTATTAAAAATTACTATAGAAAAAAAATCTCTATGTATTAATTTAAAAGCATCCCTTAAATGCAAAACTTTTAAATTAGATTTATGCCAAATCATGATGCTTCTGAATATGCAGAGCAGGTGGGACTATTCCTCTGGTTTTTATCACTTCAAACCTGAGTTTTCAGACAGAAAATTCTGTTCGTTTTCTGAATAAGGGCAACAATATTGTTTCATGCAATGGAAAATGACCACTCAGTGTTAAGAGTGCTTTCAGAACCCATTTTCACATTCATGCTTTCTCAACAAAATGCTGTTTGGGGCAGAACCAATTTACTTCCTACCTATATTAAGTTACTGATTCCCATCAAAATATCATATTAGTACCCCACAGTGTATATAACTATATCAGTATATAATTAAAAATTTCAAAAGGAATAGCTTTTGTGACACTTCATAACAGCAGTTTTAAAATTAAAATTGCTAAGCAGATAGCACAGGTCATGGCTTCTTTTAGAAAGATTAGGGAAAACTTCAGTTAAAATAGCTACTTCTTTTCTCTAAAGATCTCTACTCATTCTTTAATTCTCTTCGTGAAGTAAGCTATGAGTAAGAAAAGTGGCACTGGCAAAAGTAGACAATCTCAGCAGCAGGAGGAGATGCAGCTAATTTGAGCAACTGGTTTTATCTTACGAGCAGGAAATTCCTGTGGTATTGAACACTGTGCAGGAACAAGTGGAGGAATAGAGGTATCGGGAGATGATGTCACACAGAACATTTTTAGAGATAGCAAATCTGTAAATAGTAAAAATAAAAGTAATAAAAAAACAAACAAAATTTTACACATAGTTTGAGGTCCTCCAAAACATATCTTGTATATCTTATGAGATACATTTTTTGCCTCCATTATTTGTTGTAAATTCTCAGGTAAGCTCTGTTACCAGAGCTTAAAACAGTTAAGAAATTAAAAAAATGTACCCGTTCAAGGAATGAAACTGTGACATGGCATTACTGAATATTTGTTTTGGGAAAAAACATAAGGGAGGGGGCAAAAGCAGAGAGAACACAATTTGACTTCAAATACATACACCCACCCCCACTGTTTTAAAATGCCACTCAAGGTAAGTTTTAAAAGGCCACATAATTTGTTTCCAAACATAATGAGCCTGGTTATTTTAATAGAGAATAAATGCAGATTTATTGCATAAAATAAGCTTTGATGATAATATATGCAGAGAGGCCACCAGCTTCCATCAAGAGGAAACTCACCAAAAATATAATGAGAGTCTGACGTGCATGACAGTGACTTCAGAATCCAGGTTTAAATGGTTACAACAGAATATCACCTGTGATTTGAATGATTTGTTTTCAAGAAGAAAACTATCTACATTTATGCGTTTAAACTAAGAAGTAGGAATCAAAAAGAAAACACAATGTAAATGTTCTGGTACATTAGGTTTCTAGATTCCCAAAGCAAAACAACGTAAGAAAATTAACCATCAGAAATCAGTAAAGAGACTAGCAATTAGCTTATAGCAAGCTGTTTCTGACTAATGATTTTTCCACTTTAGTTTTCCCAAAATCAAATTTATAATTTTTCCTTCATTTCATATAAACAGTTCCAGAAATATCTGCAATTATACACACCATGTGCTAATGTTCAACACAAGACCACTTCTAAAAGCAGTATTTCCAAACTTTGAAATCACATAAGCAAATAAGGCACAGAATATTTACTACACTATTTTTCATAGCATTCAAGAATACACTGACAGATGTACAGTATGAAGTTACAGTATGATTCAGAGTCCAAGGCAGTTTGTCTCATACATTTGAACATTTTAAAAATATTTGCAGGGCCATGGCCTGATTTCTTAGTAGAAGACTTGTAACTTTGAGTGCATACAAATTTATTGTTTATTAATAATCCTTTTTTTCCAAGTAATTAACTACTACAATTTTGGCTTAGAAAGACAGCATTAGCCCTTAATGAACATCTGACTTTTTAGGATGTTTTAAATAGAAACAATCAAGTTAACTAATTAGAAAAAAAAATGACAAGTCGCAAAATAATTGCTGTTGTAAAAATTTCAACTTTAGGTAAAGCATTCTTGATGGACCTATGAGAGTTTGTGTTAAAACAGACTAATCAGTGTTCACCTAGTAACCCACAGTAAATTTAAACTTCAGCTTGGTCTAAAGCATTTATCTGAAAATGCTGACTGTGATGCCTGTCAACAATGGCATAAACAAAATGTTTGTCTACTGTCTAGCTTCAAATAGATGATCTATAGTGGTACCCATCTCTGCATCATTTCTGGATGGTCTTTATCAAGTCCTCTTACTTATCTTGGCCTCAGTTTCCAGCTATAACACTTTTTCTCCATGGTTTGGTTCATGTATTTCAGTTGCAAAATCTTCAGTATAATGACCACATTGCAAATAGCGTTTACTCAATTAAACAGTATTCTCTCCATTTCTTGACTAACACATCCAAAACGCATTTCTGAGAAAGACCGAGTTCCTTTTTACTTTGAACTGAGTGGACTAATGCAAAGAGAAGTCACTTTTTACCTCCTTCACTCTAAGTCAAAAGAGTTAAATTCTGTACAAATATTTTTAAGTCACACAATATAAATTTTTCAGTTTGAGGATATGATGTTTTTAAGACAGGCCTCATACTTGAGGAGCCCACTTTGGAAATACTCACCTGCACTGTCATGCTCTATAAAATACACCTGATGTTAATCTGTTCAGACAAGCCTATTATTATTAAAGATTGTTTTCTTAAGCTAGTTGTTAAAAAGAACTAATGACAAGTGTGAGTATGTATTAGCATTACTAGACACCCAGTAGCCCTATTCTAACATGGGTCACCACATTTTCTCATCTTTCATCTATCTGAGTGCATATACGAAGAGTGACATTGATGGTAGGTACGCTGACTAGACTGTTTCCAGACATTCCTTCCAATCTCAGCCACTCTGTGAACTAGATACTCCTCCCCAGAGCAACACATGCTTAATACACACGCAGAAGACACTTGAAAGTTTTCTGTTTGCTTTATCTTTATTCATAAAGCACACACAAACTCTATAAAACTGAAAGTTTTATATTGCAAATTTTTGCACGGATAATATGAAATTCCTGGCCTAGCTCAAAATTACTTGCTGAATTAAAAATTATGAGATTTCTACATGAGGATGCTTTATTTAAAAACAGCAGCAGCATTACTATCTGAAACAGCCTAGTTTATATCTCACCAAGAAAGATTAGTATTATCTTTGTTCCAGTTAGCGGATTTTTGGATTATAAAATCCTTACACAGTTAGCCTTTCATGAAGCACTGTTAGGGATTAAAAACATCTTTATGAACACGTTCTCATATAATGAAATTGTAACAATTGAACTTCATTTTACCCAGAGCAGGAGAAGCATGCCCATTAAAAGCTCTGTTTTGAGGGTTTAATATCAGCAGGTTGAAAACGGGTTAGGCAATAAACTAGCAAAAAGATTCTCAGCCCAGAGAGGATTTTTTTTTTATGTCAAGCACACTTTAAATCTCCTAAGCTGTTTATAATGATAGAATTGCCAAAAATAGCCCAGCTAAAAACCACAGAATTGGCTGCATCTGTTACAGAATACAAAGAGCATCAAAACATTACAGAACATTAGAAAATGGTCTTAAAAAAAAAAACCAAAACAAAACCAAGTAAAGATGGCATATTCTGGATATTTAGTTTTTATTTTTAAACAAAAATCAGTGCATCCCTTTTAGGTACATCTTCATATTCATGAATCGTAGCATTGCCTGTAAATACTCTGAATTTTGCAGCCAAAAGTACCACAGCAGCATCGAATGTCATGATTATTAAGTCTTCTGGACAACAGGATTTCAGCATGCAGACTATTCCCCAACATCCTTGTCAATGTGTCCCTCCTAATTAGTATGATTCTAATGTGTACCAGGACGTATTCTTTATGAGGTTTTGTTCCAACTCAAGAATGGTAGTGCGGGTGAAGACCAAGTCACAAGAGTCCTCTCCTCTTCACTAGCTCTACCTGAACCAACTAATAAGTCATAGACTCCTGACTCCATCCAGAAATGATACAATATGAATCGCACTCCTCTCTTTGCTGGTTTGGTAAGGCTGCACTGCCCCAACTATGCTAACAAGGAACAGAGCTAAACAAGCAGGAGAAGCATTTAGCTGTCTTCTGCAAAGTTTGCAGACTGTACTGAGACACAGGACTAGTTGTGGGCATACTACAGTAATCAGCACCTTATCTTGGCCCAGTTTGGCAGAGTGCATTTAGAATCACAGTACTATCATACTGTATAGGCAGTTACATACAGGTTGTTTTTTGGTTTGCCTTTTTTTTTTTTTTCATTTATATCAGCTGATTACTTTTATGACTACTTCTATGAGTCACCTGCCCAACCGATACAGACTAACACAAATTAAAGGAGACATGGTAGAACACTAAACAGGTATTTTTTGGGAGAGGCACAATGAGACTCAAGGGGCAATTTCATGCTTGGTTAAAGAAAGGCTACAACTGCTGCTATTAAAAAGAGGCCTCAACCTTCTCTCTGTGCTTACACAGGCTCTGGCAATCCTGAAGCTGCATGGCAAGTTGGATCAGCTTAATAACTCAAGTGAAAATGAATTGTGTTTCCTGCCAGCCACAGTTCCTTGCAATTACTATAGCTGATGTGAGAGAACTGCTGTAAATGTGCACACAGGACCAGACGATTGGTGACTTCACTGTGGCAGCAGGCAGTCCTGGAATAACACGTCAGTCATGAAATATCAGATAACACCAATAAGGTATTATTTTTCATCAACATATGCCTTGTTCATAGTTGGTCCAATTTTCATAGGGTCAGCAAAAAAGAATTTACCATTCCCATCTCAGAAGCAAAAATTTATTTTAAAGAAAATAATTCTATGATAATATTTTCTCTATTTTTTTTCTCAGAATGAATTATCTTCCTTGAAATTTTCCTCAGGTTGCTGTAAAATAACACATATTTCAGCCTGAGGTGTTATATCCTTGCTGTTACAAGCAAATGAAAGTCAGGATCTTTCTATGGGGAGTGCTTCACAGAAGCTTCTATTCACATCTTGGGATATGAATATAGATGTGAATCTATAAAAGCTCCTGGCACTCCCCACACAAAGATCCTGACTTCCATTTCTATTTAACTGAGGAACTTCCATATATCACTAGCACTAATTGGTATTCTCTGGATATTCTTTAGGCTGTTAGCTGTCATAAAAACCTTTGTGTACACTGGCAAAAACTGATCAATCTGCGATTGATCTATGTAAGCAACTTAGACTTCCTACCTTTACCTACCCATGAGTTTAGATTTCAATATATTAATCTTAAAATGCTACCTGGAATTCTCAGCTATGCTGCCCATGCCACTAAAACAAAATTTCTAAGAATTTATAGATCACTAAGTGTGTTAGAATTGGTCATTAGATGACTCTGATTACGTATGGTAAGTGACCGTATATTTAATCTTCCAGTTGGAATTGCCATGTGACAACTTCATGCAGCAATGCGCCAGAACTGAATATTAAGGTTTGTCTATGTGCTAAAGCAATTAATTGAATCCCCAACATTTATAAGCATCTTAATTAAATTTATGGAGTCTTTCCTCTCTCATTCTCATTTCACATAGGAAAAAAAATAAGCTTTCTTTCCAAAATTACTATATTAATTGATGTACATTGTACATCTATCAGAAGATAAAACATAAATGAATAAAAATGCATTTAGTGTATGAAGAAATTAAGTTTAGCACAATGTTTAAATGTGCTTGGAGGTCTGAACCAGGCATGTAAGTGATAAATAGATCCGTCATGGTAATTGAAGGCTAAATTGCATGCATATCTCACCAAAAAAACCCAAACAAAACAAAGCCACCACCACCAAAGGAAGAATATAGTTTATCTACCATATGAAAAGTTGTCTCCAGTACTAGTTTATGAACACTGAATTATAAATAGGTTACAGGATTGCTCATATAATAATAGAAGAATAGTCTCACATGCTATTTTCTCAATCAGTGATAGCATTAGCTACAATAAAATAGAATGAAGTCATATTGAAATCTTCAAGAAACAAATTATAAATCTAGCCTTGGAAACATTCTTCTGAATGAACTATAGAACTATTTGCAGACTGTAAGATGAAGAAAATGCAGCCCTGCTTCTGATTCAGTTGCAAACTGAATACTAGAGTACAGCAACATGAAGAACAGGAAACAATGCTTTAATGGTGAACACAAATTTAATCAGAACTAATGCTTGTTCTGAATAATTTAACATCAAGAAGCAGAAAACATTATTAGGTTATTTATTTTGGCAGTTATTTTTTAAAACTCAGAATTTTCTAATTGGAGATATTAAAATAATTAAAAATAAAAAAAACCAGAAGTCATATAATTACTGAACCAACTCTTTAAAACCATCAATGAAATATACTAAAATAGTAGAAGGAAACTGCAATACATTGCATTGTATACTTAATGATCAATATTTTTAGGAAGGTATCTAACACTTTTATGACTTACCAGCAGTGAAGTCATTATTTAAATCTATAAATGCATGGGAGTGTGGTATATACATTTTGCTTTGAGTTTCCAGTGCAGGATGCCATGATAAGTTCCTACAGACAAGAATAAAAAGCAATACATTTCATCAATGCTTAGGGACTGTTAATCATTATAATATACCTTTTTTTTAAAAAAATGTGAAATTTTCAATAAAATTGAACTGAAAGCATGTTCTCCTAATGTTAAGCTAAAATTACTACTTAGCTTACAATACACCAAGTAACTAGAGTAATTGCTTGAAAGGTTGTGTGAAGGATGATTCATAGCACAGCGGCTTCAATTAGATTTTAACTTTCCAAAGCAACTTTTTTTGTACACAGAGAAGTATCACTACCCACAAAGTGATATTTAGTGCCTAGACTTCAACTGTAAATATTGAGACACTGATTGCTGTCCTCCCTAGTTTCCTCAAGCAGTTTTACTATCAGTACTTCTGAAATCTACTTTAGGATTAAACATGAGCAAAAATGCACACAACCACATGCTGATAAAGCAGCTCATGTCTGCTGCATGTAAATAGACTTTATTTTCAGTCACTTTAAAAAAAAAAGTCAACCCAAGAATTAAACTCTTACATTATGATGGACTACAGGCTAATGATGTCATTTCCCAAGCAGGTGATACTTTCATTGATTTATTTATGAACATACATGCCCTCCTGGTTTCTGTTCTAACAATGACTGAACTTCCAAACCTCCCTATTAGCAGCGCATTGAAATATAACAAACCCTTCAAAAGTCATAGTGGTTGAATCATCAGGTATGTTACTTTCAGAACCCTTAACTACTACACTCAGAAAAAGCTCAATATGCACTATACAATGCACTACACAATAGCAAGACAGTGATATTACTACTGCCTGGAACGAAAGTCCTTGAGTCATGTTATGGTAAGAGGAAAAAAAAAAGCTCTGATTACTTCCCAGAGATCATAACTAAGTCTTAGAAATGTTAAAAAGAATCACTTCATCTCAAAGAAATAATTAAATATTTTCTACAGTTTTTTCTCTGCATTCAGTTTTGGAAATAGCCAAGAAAGTTATACAGCTCTAGTGTAAATTTAAAAACATTTTAGATTGAAAATAGAAAAATTTTTTCCTAAGCAGATGACATAAAGCTGTTTTTCGTGTACAAGACATTGCTTATACTGTTACCTATAGCACTCAGTCTTATTTTGAGCCATAACGAGCAAGTGTATTTGTATCCTTATGCTACTGAAAGAATTTCTTCACAGAATGAAACAAATCTTTCCCATTTTTCCATATCTTCAAAAGCTCATAAAATTTTCAATATATAATCATCGCAAGGTACTCAGAAACACCCTTGTGAATTTGAAATCTCTGGTCCATAAGCCATCAATTTAAATAAAAGTAATGGTGATAAAATCCAAGTTTGGATTAATGACCAAAAACATATTGCCAAGAAGTGTATAGTTTCCATTTACACATTTAAATGTTATTTACCCTACATCACTTCTGAATGATCTCCGAGGAAAGGAAAATAGCCAGTTAGGAACAACAAGTATAGATTTATTAAACTCTCTGATGGGGGAGGTGGAGGGGAAGCCTTACTTAAACATTTCTTAAGGGCCATGGACACGCCCAATAGAAAGCTGATATATTGTTGCCATAGAGACAGAGTAATCATCTCTGATTTTTCCAGTGGTAACAGACTTCTTTTGAAAAAATAGCTGAAGAAAGCCACATAGGAATGCAAAGACTTACTAACACACTCTTTCTTTTAAAATAAACTTAAGTATTGATCGTATGCAAATGTAAAACAGCAGTGACACCAAAATCTGGATTTCTCCTGAAACACACAGAGCTGCAAGTTTCTATGTTAATGTTACTAAATAACATTCAAGACAATCCTATCAAGTTCCACTTAAAAGCTGCAAAATAGCAAGTTAGAAGATGTAAACTTCGTCGAACAACTGATTTAAAGATCCAATCCCCTAAGAAAACACAAGCCCAGTTCCTAATTTTTCCAATTATTCACTGGAAATTATTATCAGTCAAAAGAAAATAGTTCAAAAAGAAAATGTCAAGAGTGGTTTTCATATCATCACAGAGCTAAGAACAATGTATTTATTTTTACATTTTAATCCAACTCACATCCTAAAAATAATTTCTGCTATCTTTTGAGCACATTCTTTGACAATTGAGAGAAAAATCTTTAAATCGGCGAGAGTTCTAATTCAAGTATCCTTCTTTTGAGGCTTCTTTCTTTTTCAAAGAATGCCCAAACCCACAACACTAACAATGAAGTTTTTCCTTACAAAAGTCAAAGACTGCATGTATGCTAAGTTCAGTTTGACAAAAGTCACAGGAAAAGATGTACAGACCCGTATTTTTAGTTGTTTTTAAAAAGAAAAATGTCATCATGTTCAATAATGAAACTTTCACTAACTCAGAGTCCCACCAATCTGTATCCTTGGAAACACAGTCCTAATAGCTCTCAAAAGCCAAAGCTTTCTTTTTCTTTATCAGATTACAAACTTCAAAATCAGTATCAAGCAAACTGAATAGAATGTGAACTGTCCTTCTCTAGGGTCCAGTAGTGTTTTTAAGAAATAATTTATTTTCAAAAGACAGATGTGAAGTTCTTTGGAATCTTGCCCAATATCAGACACATTGCTACTTCTTCATTTTTTGTTTAGAGACTGGTTCTTCTGAGTAAGTAGAGGACCATTCTTTCATTATGCTTTGATTTCAGCATTCATACCCACAACAGTTAAACAAAAACAATCCTTTGCGTAGTCCTTACTCATGATTTAAATATGCCATTAAAATAATAATTTTTATCCCAGTACTTGCTAGGTAGTCCCATTCTAGAAATTCCAGGGCTAGCAAAAACTTTAATAATGAAACTAAGTCCCCTCTACTGCAATCTCATAAGACTTCAGCCAACTTCTATATGCCAAAGAGGGGCCTTAGTCACTCCTTAACACAAAAGACATGATACAGAAAACATTGCCTGCATGCACACTTATATTGCTACTTAAAGTCACCTCTGCCCTATGTCTCTTTATGAATCTCTTCCCCCAAGAAGCATACCAAATTTTTCCTTAACATATATAGCTTAATGTCCTTACACTTTGCGCTTCCTGTGCTTTTGATTTCCCATGTTGTAACCTTCCCATTACAATTAATTTCCTAGATAAATGAAAGCTGATTTTTTACGTCTACCCCAAACTCTTCCACATTTTCCTTTTGCCATCCCTTATAATATAACATCTGTTCCAGTACTTCTTGCATCATCAACCTGTCACTTCATCTATCAGACTAAATGCACCTTCAATTCTACAGACGCTACTTAAAAACTTTGGTTTGCATTTTTGTACAGCATAGAATTCCATAATACATATTATAATAATAAATATCAAAGCGTACTAAACAAGGGAGACTATAACAGTTGCAAGAAACAATTATCCTCTTTCTCATGTGAAATAAAAGGGTTTTTTCCTCAGCTCTCATGGAATGTCTACATTCCCTATAAAACAACTACGTCCCCTACAAAATAACACTTTAAAAATTACATGCAGTGTCACTGAATGTTTAAAGATACACACGGAAATGAGAGAAGATTCACATATTTGCACAGTTCCACTTAAACATGAGTCTTATGCCTCTTTAATAAGACCAGAAGTGGATGCACAGGAAGTTATCAAAACTCATGCTAACAAACAAACCTTTAGCTTACCTGCCTATCCATATCTGTGGCTTATTTGAATCACTTGTGACACCAAAGACATCAGGAATCAAGTCTCCATTAAAGCTGAAAATGCAAAACAATTTCAGTATCACCTTAGTCGTTATGGGAGTTGAAATTAACTGTTCTTAAGCTAATCTGTTAGCATTTTCCCACCATGAATTTTCAGCTGTGTAGTCTTTTCTGAATTTTGGCTCTCGTCTGAGCTACTGGTAGTAGTACACTTTTTTCAATATTTAACACTATGCCATGCACTCGATTTTCCAGCTATATTTCCCCCCTCTTTTGTTCAGCATTTCACACAGAGGGAAGTGTACTGTGAAAGGGATATTCACTTAGTCTGATAAGCCAGTAAGGTTTTTGCTTTACAAAATTAAAGAAAAAAAAAAAGGCTCTTTTTCTGCATAAAACAGAGTACTGAATTAAAAACATTAAAGGTTTATTTCCTTCCTATTGCCAGGGTGGTATAATATACATGATTCATAAAGATGACCATTATGTTTCATCATCTTTTGTTACACCAGTTGACATTACACAAACCACCCTGTTCTTAAAACATAAAGAGCATGGGTTTCAAATTTTAATGTTAAAATATACTTAAGTTGCTCTTAGTCACCATTATAAATGTTGTTTTCTAAAAAAGTAGGTCATACTTACTCCATTACTAGAGGCTCATCTTGAAAAGTCCTGTTTAACATAATTTTATGGTTAAGATCTGAAAACAGAAAATAATTTGATTCAGTTACCAATACGTTAGGACACTTGCATTTTTAACTTAGACATAATTCTTCTTCTATTAATTTACAATTATCAATTCTATGATTAAAAAAAATCAGCCACCACTGAACATAAACAATTAAATGGCTTCCTGAAATTATGCAGGAAAGGTAAGTTACAGTTAAAATGCTGAAGCTTCTTCTCGCACCACTAAACTTTTCAACAAATTATTCTAAATAGATCTTAGTGAAACCTATTTCTGCATATGACTGCAATCACAGACACATGAAATCTGAAATAGTTGGGATGAAGACAGCCTAAAAATTTAACATTGTACATAAGACCTCTTGTTAATGTTTTGCCACTGTAAAAAACATTCTTAATCATATACACTGTTTAAAATAAGGATTAGAGGTAGATTGCCTAAATGGGAAGTGAGGATTTTAAGTCCTAATCAGGTTATCACCACTCAGACTTCACTTTTACTTGTAAACAAAACTCCCTGCCATATCATCCCCATTTCCTTCATCTCTCTGTAATGTTTCTTTCCTTTCCAGTTTCCACATTTTATATGACAGTACCCTCCTATTGACTTGTCTGTCACACTTCCATTACCCAAGTAGGCACCACATACCTTCCCAGTATCCTCACCACATACCAAACAATGCCTGAATTTTTAACCTCTGACTCCCTTTCTAAGCCCCATATGATCATCTGTGCCTCTCCCAGTATTTGTTTATTCAGAAGCAAGACAGCATAAATTAATCCAAATCCTTCATATTCTTCCCAATACTACAGATACCTCCTATTCTCTCAATACTTGATCCAGTGCACTTTCCCAGGTTGATTGTTTCACCTCTGATTACAGCCAGAAGCAATGGTACCTAAGCCCATTGCTTGCCTCACCTGTAACTATTTCATAACACAGTTGTTTATAATAATTATTCTTCAGTATCTTCTTCTGCTTTCCTGTCCTTCTTCAAACCCTAAACTCTTCTCAAAACCCTTTCCTAGCAAAGTCAACAGAAAACAGAAGAGACTTCAAGAGTTCACAGAGTCCATGACTCTACCCTAAGACAGTATCAGCTATACCTAGAACCCTGCCAAAAGACTTAAAAACTCAATTCTGAAGTTCTTGAAAATTTCCAGTGATAGAGACTCTAGAAACCTCTCTCCCAAAACCTATTTTAGTGTCTCACTGTCTTTGAAGAATTTGGTTTCACAGAAATCAGAGTGTTATATTACCATTCATAAGTTTAGGTATGGTATTTTGAAATTTTTTGCACTAAGCTTTATACCAGGTTCTCAGCACATTTTAAGTTCAAGGTAAGTTTTTTGAGATAATCTTTGTGAGGCTGACATACAGAATGGGGAAGCCATGAGAAGCAGCTCTTCAGTTAGTAGGTTACTGTCAAACTATAATATTGTTTGGCTATGTCTGCGGCATGATATAAAGCAAGAGTTTTGGCTTTGTTCTCTTTCATTAACTACTGAATACAATTTAACACCAAGATAAAACATGGGTATGAAGCTGAAGAGCTGTTAATCCCTATTTTAGTTGTAAAAACAATCACTACACTTTAAAATGAGTTATAACTTTCTGACAATACTTCAAATTGTTAAAAAGTCCAATAATCTTATTAATAATCAGTCTCAGCAACTCACCTAATGTTTGGTTGTGCCCCCAGAAAATAAACACTGAAAGTTCATCTCTGCCATGATTTTGTGCCTGGGTAGTCAGCAGGACATCCATTTGTGAATCACCATCATAATCTCCAGGAACTACACTGGTTATGGTAACACCGAGAGATCTAAAAACAAACAAAAAACCCTACATGCAAATAATTGTACAAACGTGCATGAAAACTGACAGTACTTGTGTGTTCAAAGGCTTGCCTTTTCGTCCCAATTATTATGAGTTGGTCCAATACAGTATTATCCTTCAACAACCTGGCTTTTCATAAAGTCCTCATCTATCGCAAAAGTAATTTTAAATCAAGCATTGTGCAGGCTGTCTTCCTCTAAGGAAGGATGACATTTTTAACTCTAAACTTCAGCTGGCAGGCATTCTTCAGCCATACCCAGTTTGTTAATGCTATCTAGTCTTCATTAGATACCTTCATTTGTTGTAGAACCAGTCCCCAAAAATGTGTTTCAGAGAGCAGGATCTTTTGGTTGCATTTCAAGATCATAAAGCAACAGGAGCAGTTTAAGCAGCAGGAGTCGGACAGATAGCTAGATCTTTTTAAAGACAATGTCATCTCCTATCTTCTGCCACATCCTATCACTCCTCCCTACCTTTGTTTGTTCTATCTTTTTTTACTTGGTTACATACTTAGAGACTCTGCTTTACACACACAAACATGGATCATTCTGTTAAGAATTAAAAGCAGGTCATGTCTAACGCACTAAACAGATTACCTCATTCCAAGGTAGAAAGTAATAAGGAAAAATAAAAATATATAGAACTATAGAAGATGAAGCTGAGCTATAACAGCAATTCAACTTTTAATAGACATAATACTATTAAAAAGCATTATTCATAAGCAATAACATACCTGTAATACTATTATCGTTAAAACTATACATATGTATGTACGTAAACACACAGACTGTTTTACATTTATTAAAAATTGATATTTTTTTTTAAAGGCACATTTAAACTTTAGAAAGGAACAGAACTCTGTACAGAAATACCAGAACACCATTCTCCGTATCTCTTTAGAAAGCAGATGATATTGGCTGGATTCCATCAGTAACTACAGCAACTAGAAGCATTTCCCTGAAAACATATCTTGGGACAGAGATTAATACTACCTGCCAAAAAGACGTAACCTATGACATGGAACGATAGTTTGCTTTACTAGGAAACAAAGTCCTGAACAACCAAGTCAACTGCAAGAATACTGCAAGCTACAGGTATTCTTAATACTAGTTAGAGGAGAAAACCCCAAAGCCTAGAAATTCCATAAGGGGGTGGGAAGTCACACCTATTAACAATATGAATGACAAAACTTATCTCCACAAATTCTGTCATCTGACCCACAAAATCAAACCAAAAATTTATCAGGAAATTAACCAGGAAACTAGTCAAAGAACTGGAGCTCTAAGGGCAAGTTGTACAACACAGTCAAACAGATAACAACAGCACAGACAATTCTAGTTGTAGAAATGCAATTTCAAGAAAAACAGCCACTTACATTGTTTCACCACTGAATGTCAATACTTACTTCATCGGTAACTTAACACGGGGCTTAAAGTATGGTTCCTTTTGGTCAGCCAAAAAGATAATCAACTCATTTCCTGCAAAGCAAGTAAGACAATGAATAACACAGGAGGACTGTAAAATAAATAAAAATGTACAAACCCAACATTTAAAAAAGCCATGCCACTAATAGTCATTCCTCATAGCAGCAAAAACTTTGAAAGACTTTCCATACAACTACCTCCTTTTCATTCATAAGGCAGCAAAAACTTTGAAAGACTTTCCATACAACTACCTCCTCCTCATTCATAAGGAAGCAAAAGGAACACTTCTTCAATACAACCTATAAATCTAATTGCATCTCAGGGGAATGCAAATATCAAGAATTTTCTTTGGGGCTTAGTGTTAGACTGTTCTCTTTACTATTGTTATCACATTGCTTAATGTAAAACTTCCTATAATGAGTTAAGAAACATTACATGTAGAAAAGTAGTAGGTATCAGTTCCATACAAATAATTAAAGCTTAAAAGCTAACTCAAATGGATTCTTTTAATACTGTCTCTGACACTTTTCCCAAGTTGGCTGACAAAAGCACTTTAAATGGAACTCACAGAAGTAACCTGGTTCCCTGCAGCATTTCCTCTTTAGAGACAATGAAATACAAGGCACTATCATATAATTATTCCAGAAAGATCTAAATAAAACCTCGTATTTTATGTTGCACAAATAATTGAAATGCAGGGAAGAAAAAAAATATTTTAATCTGAACGATGAAATGTATTTTCAGTCAGTAAACCAAAATAAACACGCACTACTGCAAGCAAAATAATAGTTCACAGCTAAAGAAAAAAATACCATTTTTTTACTCATCCTTTATTACATTTCTTTTCTGCATTCTCCAAGAAACTCACCTGTAGCATCCCAAACTGCAAGAACTAGGTTACCTATCAAAAATAATTCTCTGGTTTCAAACTCGAGCTACCATAGTATATTTCAAAAGCATCATTCTGTGGCAAAGCTCACAGCTGTGAAATAGCAGAATACAAGCTTCCAGGCTATGAAAAAAAAAAAGATAACTGCCATAAATGTATTTGCCAAGGAGAATATGCCAACAAATGAGTAAATGAAAACAAATCCTTTCAAAATGGATAGGGGCAACTAGTGCAGTCCCATCTGGCAAGCTAATAAAGCCTGCGTTGCACTACACATTCACAGATGATTGAAAAAGTTGGCACACATAAGGTGAAAAAGCCTGCTGGCTGGTTAAGCTTTTGATAATAAAGCTGTGGGTTGACTGCTAAAACTTGTAATTCTGATTTCACACTATAGACTTTCACCTGCCTTTTTATCATCTGTGTGGTACAGTAATGATGATGATGAAGAAGCAAATGTGTTTTCACACACAGCAGGTTCCAAGTCAATTATACCACTCAGATATGAGATTTTATGGTCACTGAAGATAGATTTAGCTAAATTTCAGCTCAGTGCTCATCAATAGTCAAAACAAACTGACTACTGGAAATTATTAGATGAACAGAAGACAAAATCACTATGCCACTACATCAATCCCATAGTGCACACATCCTAGATGCTGTTTGCAGTTCTCGTCCTCTCATCTCAAAAAAAGTACACTGGAGGGTATGAAAAAAGGGAACAGTTTCTACACAAACAACAATTATGGAGATGAGAGGTCTTCAGTCTAAACATGAGTGAGGATATCACAGAGGTTTCAAAATTCTCCAATGAAATGCAGAAGGTGAATAGGGGAATGACCACTCACTGCCCTGTACTATCAGAAGAGGCATCAAACACAACCAGAGGGTGATAGGTCGAACAAGCAAACAGCATGAGCTTCCCCACTTATCCCTATTTTGTGCAAGTACTTACAAAACAGGTATGTGTATGCACGATTCCATTTACTCGCGTGTTTTTAGTTACAAAAATTGACTAAACGCAGGGTCCACTGGTAATTTTGAATTGTTTTTGCAACTAAATACTTCCGGATCTAGACTACCTCTCATGTTTAGCTAGTTTCCCTTCCCTTACAAAGCTCTGAGTACAAACTGATTTTTCTTCCATGTATCTGAGCACATGGAGCATACTCTCATTCAACTGAAGTAATTCAAAATCAGAACAGTAATATAAATTCAGCAAAAAGCCCAAGACATCATCCCCACTTCCTTATTGAGGGCCAGGATTATTAAGACTGAGCTGCTTTACCAAATCACTGTTCCTCAAAGTCTAGTATTATCTCCAGTGCTCACTTCTTCAGCACTATTTAGAATTGGCTACTGTTTATTCTGCTACTTATAATTTTACTACTTAGAATTGGCTTTTTGTTTAGAAGGTATTCTGTAAATTTTCAAGCTGCTTTTTGTCAAGACGTGGATTATGAAAAATAATGTTTTCAAGTAAGTTACTTCAGGCTGATTTTTACAGAAAGTACCAAGTAGGAAAACTATAGCAAGTGCTGCTGTGCAGAAGCAAGGAAGAAACCATGAGTCTCATTTCTAAAACTTTTAACTTGCATTTTTATATGCATTCATCTGAAAGATAAGGAAAGAAAAATTAAATTCCTTATCACTGACGTTCATTTAAAATCTAATCTTTCAGTGCATTTTTTCAGTAGATGAGCCAGCAGAACATTCTGAAGGAGCCATGCATTTAAATATCTCAACTAGATGGGAAATTCACTCATGCCTTACCGAAGATACTTACAGAAACATTTCTGAGATTGAATAAAAAGAGATGAATTTGAGAATAGATTTATTAACTTAATGCATAGCTTCAAGCAACCAAAATAATCCAAGATTAACATTGGCAAATAACACTGAGCACTGATAAACTCTGATTTGGGCCCCCCCCCGTATCTGAAGCCTAAACAGAAACTCATGGCAGATGACAGCTATGTGGAACACATTTATCTAGCCTTCCATTTTAATATAATGCTTAAGGTAAGATAATATGCAATTTATCCTCTTTACAACTGTGAAATGTTCCTCTCTATTTTCCACAATATGGTGAAAGCAGGAGCGAAAAACCAATTTGTGACCATTCACCCTGCAGGACAGAGTCTTTAGATTATTTCACAACCATAAATTCGACTTTAAAGTGTTTCTTGCCCTATACGAAGTCATATTTTAGTGCAAGTTGCAAAATCTTTTCCCATACAGAAAGTATCTTGGGAGAAAAGCAAGTATCAATTTTAGTCTTGAAAATAACTTTATTGTCCGCGATGCTCGCCCTCCACAGTACCGCAGACAGACCCGAAGGCTGAACAGGGCGCCTGAGGCCAGGCCGAAGGAGCGGGCGGGAACTGCTGGCAACGGCGGCGCCTCGGGCTGAAAGGGCCCTACACGGACACGGAGCCCGACTGCCGGCTCCTCGCAGCGCAACTCCAGCCGCGAAAGTCTCTCCCTCCCCACCAAGAGCCGAGAAAGCTTCTATCAAACACGCAGCTCTTCCAGAGCGCCCTCCAAGAAGGGAGACCGAGGCCGAGCGGCCCCTGAGGGCCGGCGCAGGTGCCCCACGGGCGCACCGCGGCGCCTGAGGCTAATCGCCCCCACCGGGCCCCGGCAGCCTTGACACGCAACCAGGAGCGCACCTCGGCGACCGGCGCTCCTAACACCGGCAGCGATATCCCCACGGCAGCACCCCGCCGGCTGCGCGACCGCCCGCCCGCCCTCCTCCAGACCTACGCCTGTAGCGACGGCGGCCCCGCTCCCGCCCCCGGCGCGCTCACCGCCTCGCAGCACGAACAGGTCCGTCTGCTTGTCCGAATTGAAGTCGCCGAAGGCCGCGAGGGTCCCGTAAGCCTCCGCCCCGAAGAGCTGGGCGGTGACGTTGTGCAGAGCCCCGCCGGGCCCCACCAGGGCCAGCAGCAGGCACAGCCCGAGCCCGCGGCGGCAGCCCCCCATCCTGCAGCGGCGCGGCCCAGCTCCCCGCCGCGGCCGCCCCCGCCCGCATCACTTACGGCAGCGCAGGGGTGTGCCCGGCACAACAGCCGGCTCGCTTCCGGGACTGACCCGGCGGCTTTGCGACAACGGCGCGACGGCCTGCGCGACTCTCTTTACGGCTGGTGTGGGTAAGCAGGCAGAGATCGCCGCCCTGCTCGTCCGCCGCGGCGCCGGTGGGCCGAGGGCAGCTGTCCGGGCCGGAGCGGAGGATCGGGGCCTCACCGGGATGGCGGCAGCGGCGGCAGCAGCGGCCCCTGGGGCGGCCCATATGGCTGATGTGAGCTGGAAGATGCTGGAGCTGCGGGCTCGCACTAAACGTTCAGGTCTGACCTCTTGGCTTGCCCGAGAGGAGCTCTGGGGCTCCCCCTCCTCGCCAGCGCCTCTCCCCCCTGTCACTAACTGCCCCGCTCTTCTCTCCTTCCCTTCTCTTTGCCCCGCCACCCCCTCGAGCTCCTGCCTGGCGTCGTCCCTGCGGCTCTTTCTCCCCCCCCGCCCCGCAGCTTGGCGTGTCGCTGGCCGCCGGCCCCGCCGCGGCCCTCCCCAGCCGCTCCCGCCCCGCCGCGGCCCCTCCGCGCGGGCTTGGGGGCTCCTCCCGCGCCAGGCCGCCCGGCGGGAACGGCGGGAGTCCTGCCGCGGCAGCTGCCGAGGGCAGGCCGGGGCTCTGCTGGCGCAGGGCCCGGGCGGGGTGCCCTCCCAGGGGTGTCCTTGGCGAGGCACTTCCAGATGACTTACAGGTGTCGTTTGACAGCGGGGCTGTAAAGGTACCTGCTCGTGCTAGTATTGCTGCAGTTTTATAAAGCTGTCGAACAGATGAATTATTTTAAAATTGCAGGCGCTTATACAAAAGTACCAGCTTTCGCCAGGTTTCCCTTGGATAATTTTTTTTAACGTGAGAATTTCTTGTCCTGCACTGCGTGGCAGCTGCATTCTGGCCTAAGTGAAAGGGTGATGTTTATCGAGTTGGCTTGAATTTCCAAAGTTCAAAACCCCCAATTTTAAAATTATTTTTTAAAAAAATAAAGTACAGTCTTAGTAGGGATTTGACTCTAGTGTTGTTCTAATGGAAACGGTTTTCCAAATGATCCCTGTGGTGTTTATTTATGTCATACGTGCTTGTAAAACTCGGTCATTATTTCCTTGTTTGCATATTTGATTGGATCTATTGTGGTAATGACTGATCAGACATTGTGATCAGTGTGAAAAGAAAACAGGGCTTTATGAGGGCTCTCATAAAGAGAATGGGTTGATTAAAGACTGGTCTGATTCATATGGCTTTAAAAATTCTACTTATGTATAGTATTAATTTGCAAAATACCATGATTAAGACTGTCCAGTAAATCGGTTGTTATTTTGTGGCCAATTATGATTATATGGTACTGTTATCGGAAAATTGATTTCCAAATGTGGCCATAGAGCTCTACAAAATAAAGTCTGGAACCTGCATGTTTGGAGTATGTGAATTCTGAGTCACAAGACAGCATGCTAACTTTGGGATTCCCATGTGGATTCAGGCCCTGTGACTACAGAAGGCATTTGGATGATTTTAAATGCTTTAATTTTTCTTAACTGCTGCTGCCTTCTACTTTTTTGTTAAATATATATGAAAGTGTCTTCTGTGACAATGACAGATTTACTGTAGTTCACCCTCCTTTTCCTGCTCATGGAGGTTTTGTCATTTATATAGTAACTGAAGACATTTATTTACTCAAGAAATAAAGATTTTAGTTGAAATACTTTTCTGATAGAAGAGTTGATTTAAAAAATCAAATTTTATATATAATCTTTCAGGTAACATTAGCATCTAAAAATGAAAATCATGTTCTTATCAAATTTACTCCTGCGTCTTTGTAAGTATGTTGAAATTTGTATGACTTCAGAGCTTTTACACTTCCTTTCTGTCACTGTCAGAGACATGGTTGGTATAGTTACTGAAAGTGGCTGAAACTCCCCCGTACTGTTGTGAATTGGCTGAGGTCTGTACTCGAGAGTCCCAGTTGACAAACAGTACTGTTTGTTTTGGGGTTTTTTTAGTATGATGCTTGGAGTAAGATACAGTAAACATGGAGTACAGACACATGAAATGCATGAATGATTCATGTTTTATATCCGACAGCAAAGTATCATTTAAGGCCCTATTCTGTAGGAGGTAATCCATATCTTCATGTTTATGTACATTAAATTGTGAATTACATTTTTGCCAGTAAAACCAAATTTTATTGAGAATTTTTTCTTTCCCTTCCTTGAGCAATAAAATACCGTTTCATTCATTGCATGTGATAATTAACAGTTAAAGGCGGATTATAAAGATACTCAGTTGTTGGCCAGTCTGCAACCCCTGAAATTTTGGTTACTTTAAAAAACATAAACTTCTTTAAAGATTTGGGAAAACTTTTCATCATAGTTGCAAACAGTATTGTCTTACTTAACGTTCCAAACTGGAAGATGTTCTATTTCAAATAACAGAGATATTCAGTACCATAAGCAATACATATGACTGCAAGAAACATCCTAGTGTAAATTCCACATGGAATAAAAGCAGGACTATGCATAAGCAGAATTTTAGCTCCACGTGCTTAATATTACTTAACACTTTTATATGCACTAGTTAAATCAGTAGTTTTATTTAATTTGAAATATATCAAATAGGTTTTATTTGTCACCTTTTGACATTAGTAGCAAATTTCGTATTGAATAACAAAGCTACTGTCTCATGTCCAAAAGATGGACTTTGTGTGGCCTGTCATTTTAGTTAGATGAGTTTTATGGAGGTAAAAGCAAAATAAAACCAATTTTTCAGGTAGAAGAGGGAAACATAAAATGTAGTGAAACTTTACTACCCTTTGTGCTGTGCACTCTGTCATGTTAATAACTCCACTAACATTGCTTTCACTTAATTTAATGCTGGTTGCCTTTAACACTTACTAAACAGTTTTGAAAATTACTGTAGCTTAGCCTGAGACGTTTGTGATTAGCTGCACCAATTTGAAATGGCCAGTTTGGATGATGACAGAACCTCCTCTGCGCATGCTTTTTTAAAATTTGGTAAGTGTGCAGTTCTGTGTTTTGTTTTTGTTTGTGGCTTTAACTCAACAAAAAATAATGGTGTGTTTTATGTTCCATGCAGTGTTTTGTGCTAGCAGATTTTTAGCACTGTACAGTAGAACATAAAAATTGGAGCTCAATCAGGGAAAATGTCTGAAAATTGGAACCTACTTAGATTGAAATCTACTGTTCAGATCTTCCTATTTTGTTTGTGTTTTATTGTTCTTGTAAGTATTTCTCAGCGTAACAATCTCTGAACTGAAATTTCTCTTTCAAGATGATGATCATGTGAAAGATGCACTAAGAATTGTATTTAGAATTAACTCCTAAAAACCCTAGTGTGACTGATTTAGATGAAAGAAGTAAAATTTCTAATAAGTCAGTCATTGTTCCAAAGCTTGACTTTTGGAAATTAAGTAGAAGCAAAAGAAAAGCCCCATGGCACAACTTCTCTTTAGGTACAACAGAAGCTAGAATATATGAAGTTGTCAAGACTGTTACTGATTTAGTTCAATATATTTTGACAAGAGTTTGACTGGAAAAATATGTCCATATGTGAAGCTAGCTGATCTGGGGAAAGCCATATAGGACTCTTGTTTAGTCTGTGTTTAAACACAGAAGCCTACAAGTGCTAGTGAGAGTAAGCAGGTAGGGGGATTTCAGCCATCTCTTGACACAGCTGAGTCACTTGAACCTGCCCTGCCTGTGGCGTTTCTGTTTTGCCTCTCTTAATGCTAAAGGACATGTGAAGTGTTGATGTTGTGGTAAAAAAAAATACTCCTTCCTAATTATTAGATTGATATTTGATGATGTTGTGATGCAGAATAAACATTTTTTAGTTTTAAGAGCTATTGTTTTGAGTCCTCAGAGAAATGACAACGACTGCCTTGAATATCCTGAATGGTTTCCTGCCTTGCCTGTAGCATTTACAAGGCTTGTGTGGCAGAATTTGGAATTCTGGTGTGTTTTGGTTCTGTGAAGCTCCTGTGTACTGGCATGATGGTCAGTGTTTTATTTCTGGTGTTCAGTAACTTCTGTGTGTTGTTAGTTACTGTAAATCCTGAAATCTGTAATTTCCATTAAGTATAATATACTGTATAGAAAGATCACTTCAGGTGACTAAGAAATAGAGAAAGGACAAAATAAAAGAGTACATTTTTTTCTTTTTCCATGAAATTCTAATTGAATTATATGCACAGTCTAACATGATTTTTCTTCATAAATGATAGGTGGAAAGTTTTGTCACTTTAAACTATTTAAATAAACCTATTATAAGATTTTACTCATTTTTATCTGTGTTGTTATCATCACTCTACCTAGGTTCATCACTTTTTACCTGTTGTTTACTCCTAACGTTTATTCAGATAGAGGAATACCTTAATGCCCTTTTCTTCTTCCTTCCCCAGCTCCTCTCCTGGGGTTTCATTACTATGTTTTTGTTGAATTGTAGAACAGTTCAGTTTGGAAGGGATGTTAGGAGGTCATCTACTCCAGCCTCTTGCTCAAAGCATGCTATGAGATCATAGTTTCCTCCTGTACATAGTGATTAAAAATCCCCAGCAGCAATAGCACAGTTGGTACGTGTTAAGTTCATGGAGTCAGAGTTCAGATATTTACATGTGGGAAGTGAATTTTCCTTCAGGTGGAAGTGCTTCTGAAAATTATTTTCTGATACCACCTTGCTCAACTACATGGGTTTGGACTTAAAAGCAGATATATTTCATGGCAGACAACTATTAGAATAAACTGTATTGTACAACAGTATTTCCCTCCAGTACTGTATTAAGTCCGAGCTCAGGAGAGATTGCAGGAGAAGTCTCGAGGGAAAAGAAATGTGAAGTTGGGAGGATATGATTTGTTTGTATGATATAATTTCTTAAACTTTGCTGTATGAAGAAATGAAATCGTCTTTGGTCCCAATGACTTCTGTAGCGTGAAGATGTTATTGCCCATACTAATATTGGGTAGTGACAGTTACTGTGGTCTGAGATCCAGAACTTGTTCATGTCTCAAGTGTTGGATTGCATCTAGAACTACGGTCGCATTCAAGGACTGCAGTCAGTTTTTATTCTCATCAAATCTAGAAAGAAATCTGGTATTCTCAACTTTTTTTTGTTTGGTCTGTTCTGATTTAATTATGCAAGTAAACATTTTCTTTTATTCTCCTGGCATGTGAAATGTTGGAAATAAAATTACTGCCATGTTGCTTTCAATTGTTTGTGGTTAAACTTCAGGGAGGTGTGTGTTTGGTTCTGTGGTTTTTTTGTTTTGTTTTTAGGTTTTTTTTAAAAAATTCCGTACTTTCAAAAATTTGCATAATCAGTCCTTGTGAAATATGCAAATCTTTATCCATAGAGTAGGTCCAGAATTCCATTCTGGTGTCTGTTTTTCTTTAGAATCTGCAATTGCTGCCATCTTCAAGGATGTGTGGGTGTTCAAAGCTTCTGTATCTACAAATTTGGAGCAGGCTTTCAAAATGTTGACCCTAGCTTTTAAATCTAAACATCTAGGCAGTTTATAGCTCTTCTCTGAAGATTAACTAATGCTAATCTCAAGTATAACTGGAATAAAAATGAAGTGGATGGGAAAGTGCTTTTAACATCAGGATGACATAATAGTCTCAGCCTCCAGAGGTTGTATATACATAAGTATTTACACTGCTAATAGCTTACTTCAGAGAACTTCCCTTAATTTCTTTCAGTTTTGTATTCTGCATAGAAGAGATAATTAAATTTTAAATTTTTCCTGGAATTGTTGTACATTTGAGTCTCATCTGCTGGATAATGTTTTCTTACAGTTTCCATGTCTTAGCTAAGTCAGATATATCTTGTCTATTACTTTAGTTCTGCACTAGTAATTGATGTCTCTGGTACCAGTTATTGGGCTGTTTCAGATTTCTTCTGTCTCTAATAATTTGAAAGGAAATTAATACACTTTTTAGTAATTCTTCAACTTGAAGAATGGTGAAATCATATTACTCTGGAACCTCTAAGTGGTAGGAAGTGAAAGGGGATTAATTTTCATTCAAAATACGGATATACTATATTTAGTCAGTGCAGTATTTGAAGACAAACAGGGTTTTAATTGGACTTGTGCTAAAGATTTTCAGTGTTCTTTTATCAGACATTAAATATATTAATGCAGGAAGCAACACTTCAATTTCCTATCTGTGTGGGTTTTTTAGTGATTTTTGAAGTAGTTACTGGCTTGCAGCAATCCACTTCTGATGTAAGGAAATAATGGGCATACTTCATTCTTTGTGGTAGAAAATCTGAACTACCATGTACCCTATTTAATTTTTGTATAGGGTTGTTACACTGGTATACAGCTGAAGAAATACTAAATCAACAAAATGTTTTTTGATATTCCTCCCTAGCATATCTACTTATTTACCTAAAATAAAACTCACACTTTATGGTTACAATGAAATGAGATATTTATGGAAAATAGTATTTGAAATTAATGTACTCATTCTGTTTCTTCTGAATGCTAACGTTCAAATTGAGAACTCAAGGGTACTATTGGCATATGTCATTCTTTTATGTGTAAGTGTTGCAGTCTTGCTGCTGTCATTTTTTCCAGTTTGAAAACCTATTTTAAATATGTAGTTGAAAACAGCTTTCTATGGTAGGTTTTTGTCTTGCTGGAATGAACTATTAAATAGATTTTGGAAAAGAGTATAGATGGGGTTTTTTTTAGCTATCCTAAAAATATCTTCTGCTGGGTTGTGGTCTCACTACAGAACCACACAGAAGGAGCAGCTAGTTTCCTGTTTGTCCTATCTGTTTCTTGCTTCTGATTAGATTGTGATACTAATGAAACATAATTTACCACAGGATTTCTCCAGAATGCTGCAGACACCCAAACAAAACATAAACTATATAGATGCTAATTAGGAATTAATGAAGAGTATGTGGAAAACTTTGATTTTGAGTGTTCCTTTAAACAAGTTCTCCTACTAGTAGCAGGAGTGATTTTAAGGAATACTTTCAAGGCGTGAAACTTTACTTTTTGTCAATTTTCGTGAACTTTTAATTCATTTCACTTTTTTGTTTCATCAACATTCTACTCTGGCTGTTTTAATTTATTTCTGCTAGTAAAGTTTCAAACATCTAAAAGAATATAGTTTGTAGATGGTGGTGCTTTGACGTTCTCATGCTCTTTGTTCTGTTCAGTTGTCTTTCTGCACAAAGTTGAAATCTTTGAATGCTCTGAAATAGAAGAATATGCTTTTTGTTCATGAAAACTTTATTTTGTTTCTCTGTTGGCCACAGAGGGTCACAGATTGTCTGGTAAGTATGTAAATTAGAACAATTTTATTTTAGAAACTTTTGACTTGTGTGTTTAAGTGTGTGTACTTGTGAATACTCAACTGTTTTTCATGGTGCAATACTGGTGTTAACAGTCTGCAAGGGATAGATATTCTGAACCTATTTCACACACAAAGGACAATGTACTATTTGTGTGACAGTTAACAAATCTAAGAGTGAGAGTCTTTAATTTGCCTTTGAAAAATCTATCAAGTGAGTATTTCTCATAAATTTGCTATTTTTATGCAATAAGTGACTTACTGAAGATTTTTTCTTAGGCATCTTCTCTCCTACTTTCACTGGATTACCTTATAAAATTACAGTTACTGCAGGCCACTGTATTGTGTGCTTTTGCAGGATAACTGAATTAATGGTATAACGGTATAAATTACGAATCTTCTCACGGACAGGGATTCCTAGGCAAAAAGAAGTAGAAAAATAAAATTGATTTAAATTGGTTCAGAATGTTGATTTTTAAACAGAAGATACAACAGGTGTCATATATTACAAGTTTTTCTTTTCCATTACAGAACAGCTTCACTTCTTTTAGCTTTGTTTTTATAGGCAACTCAAATAAAGCGTGCGCTCTGTGCTTCCCTCTCAGGCCCTTTCGCCACATGTATGTGTTGTAACTTAACCTCTCCCAGTGAGGAAAGGAAAGGCTGTAGGGGAGGCTGGGATGTGTTCGTAAATGTCACCAGAGGATCGATGCACAACAGACCCACAGGAGTCTGCTCAAGGAGGGGTGGATTTCTTTTAACTACTACGATTGCAAAGCAAAAGTAATCCTAATTTGGGGGGTGAGGTTTGAGTACTAGAGGGTCAAGAAACTTTTTCCAGTCTCCCCACCAAAGGACTCGATTAATAAAGCTTCTGTCATCACTCCACACATTCATTTTGCTTGGATGAGAGTCCTGTATGTGGACAATCTCCTGTCTAATGCTTGGATATGTGCTGGGAGTGCGAAAGAGGCGACTTGAATAGCAGCACTCTGCTGCATCCTGCCAGAACTGCTTGGCTGGTTGGGCTTCCCTGGCAATTAATTTCTCTGAGCTTTTCAGAAGGACAGCATGCAGTCCGGAAAGGGGAAATTCTCATTCTTCCTGTTATCAAATGGCTCTGTGGGAGATCTTGCCATCCAGAACACTGAATAAAGCCAAAGTGACTTATGAGAGGCGAGCAGTATGTTACTCTTAAATTAGAAGTTGGAAATGGTTTACCCCAGTAATTTTTAAGAAATTGTGTCTTTCTGATAGGTAGCTCATTTCAGCTATCAGGAAAATGGACTTTTCAGGTGAAAATAGGGAAGCAGTCAATATGTAGGACACTGAGAAGGAAAGATGTGGATTTGATACCATTGTATTTCTCTGGAATATAGGTAATTTGGGGGCTTTATCTGTTGGATAGATTGTTTAAGCTTTGGTAGTATGAGAGAACAAGCTAACCCTTTCTTTGGTTCAAGACAGGAAATCAGCTAGGTTTATTTGGTGGTCGGTGAAAACCAGGTTGGGATAGGTAAAACATTAATAGAGTGGTATGTGTTCACCATCTTAGAAGGCAGGTAGGGAAGTAATAGTTAGATTTGGGTTACTTTTGTCCCTCTTCTGTTTTTCTACGTATCTTTAGGAATTCTTTCTGCAGCAAACTTCTAAGAAAATGTTCCTAGAAAATTCTTAACATTTAATAGGCTGTCTTCAATAATTAAACTATACATTTCTGTAGCATTTGCTGTAGCTGAATATCTACAAGGCATGGGAGATCCAGGTGGAGGTCTTGTTTGTGTGGACAGGTACTGTAGAAACAATGTATATAGAAATCTAATCTTTGAGATTATAGAAATTACAATTTCTTTTGTTTGAATTGAAATTCAATAAATTGTGCTTTTGTGTAACAAACATGAAAAAAATCACATTAGAGTATTTTTTGGAATGGTAGAACTATGAAACTAATTCTGATCTTGATTTTGTTTTTTCTCTTTTCTTTAGGTTCAATTTATGAGCCACTTAAAAGTATTAACCTTCTAAAACCAGAGGGGGAAAGTCTGTGGGATAAATTAGATCATTATTATAGAATTGGTAAGTTAATAATTGTTCTTACCATGAAAGATTTTCAGTGTAACTTACTAAAATATTTACAGTTATGGTTATCACAGTAATTAGCTTTGCCTTAAAATAGTATCTGCAGTCTTTAATAAGGACTTTTATTTTCTGAGAGGTGAAGGATTCTGTCATTACAATTCCTCATAAAATTCTTGTCATGATGTAATGCATGTATTTGGATATTTCATACATTGTTTGAAAAAATCATGACCTGTAGATAGTGTTCAAAATTATCATCTGCATTTGTCAAATAGTAGAATAGATTCTGAGTTGTACCTGGTGGTCTTGGATGGGGAGGAGTAAAGGTAATCTGCTGACAGTTTTTGCTGCTTGAACTAAACTAGATATGAATTAGCATTGATATTTACATGTTAAACATAACTGCTACATTATTGCTACTTGAGGATAGTTTCCGAAATTTCTGCTAAGAGTTTGAAAGGCACAAAAACTGGAGGGCTGAATTACACTTCTTGCTGAAAGTGAAAATGTATATTGGAAATCGAGTCCAGCTCTAAGACTGAATTCAGAATTATTTTGGATAAAGCAGTAGCTTAGTATTGTGGCACTAGCCAGATACAGCTAAGGAAACATTTAAATGGAAAAAAAGCTTTCTTGTAGTACTTAGAACAGTTTGACAGGTGATCACTAGGAAGTTAATTTTTGTTACTAACGGTGCCATATTTGATATTTTTGTGCTGAAATTTTGTTAGCTAACATTTTAAGCCAACTTTAGTGGGGTTTTTTTAGTGTTTTCTTTTTAGTGTCTCTTCTTAGTGTTTTCTTTTTAAGCCAAAAACATACACGTTGAAGAAGCAAGGGTTTATTTTGATTTTTTCATGTTTTGGCGGGCTTGTGTTATAATAAAGAACTGCTTGTATTCTAAAATCAGTTTTTTTAATGGCTGTGAAATTGACTGTTTAATATTTAAGCTTTATTCAGGCAAGGGTATAGAATAGTGAACAATTTTTCCATCATTTTAAAAATGTGGGATGAGACTCGCTTCATTCGAATCACTTTGAAGTGAAACCTTGTGAGTTGTGCCTAGTCTATCCATAGATGCATTGCTTTTTGTAGACATACTGCTTTTATCTTTCTTACAGAGGAGATGACTGTTCAATTTGCTTTTAACGCTTGGCAGCAGCAAATCTGTGGTGGTTCTTGCTATTTATTTGTTGGGCACTTATGTTGCAAGCAGTCTGCTGCCTCAGTAAAAATTTACTCTTGAATTTATATTTCATTTTAGAATAATCTATATTGACTTTTTCAGGTAGCATTTTATCCAAGTTCTTGTTATAAGGTATAAGTCACTGAAGAATATAATGCAAAAAGTCGTAAACCCCTGTGATTTTCATCTAAAATACTTAATTTCTAATACATAGACAATAAAGAGGCCTTTTTAAATTGGTGCTTGATACCATTCTGGAAAATAAATGCTTTCTTGTAACAGACAGGTTATTGTTAGAAGGGTCATATTCAAGGGCATTAAGCCCAGTTTCAATATTGTAGCGCACCTGTTATACAGTTTCAGGAAAACAATTCACAAAATGTGAAATGTTAAAATACTGTTGTGGTTTAACCCCAGCCAACAATTAAGCACCACACAGCAGCTTGCTCACTCCCCCCCACCCCCAGTGGGATGAGGGAGAGAATTGGTGGGGGAAAAAAAAAAGGTAAAACTTGTGGGTTGAGATAAAGACAGTTTAATGGGACAGAAAAGGAAGCACAAGTAATAATAATTAGAGAAGATACAAAACAAGTGTTGCACAATACAATTGCTCACCACCTACTGATGGATGCCCAGCCAATCCCCAAGGCGCAGTCCCCCCCGGCCAACTCCCCCCTGGTTTATGTACTGGACTACTGTACATATATCATATGGTATGGAGTACCCCTTTGGCTCCTTTGGGTCAGCTGTCCTTGCTGTGGCCTGTCCCAGCTTCTTGTGCACTCCCAGCCTCTGCTGGTAGGGCAGTACGAAAAGCTGAAACAGTCCTTGACTTAGTATAAACGCTGCTTAGCAACAATGTCAGTGTGTTATCAACGTTATTCTCATCCTAAATCCAAAACACAACACTATACCAGCTACTAGGAAGAAAATTAACTTTATTCCAGCCAAAACCAGGACACGTACAAAAAGAATGAAAGTAATATTTTGTATTTTTTCTAATTCAGTTTTGACAACTTGAAAATTCCTGTCTTGTTCTATTTTCACATCAAGGTACTGAGTTAAATAATTGTAGTCATCCTTTCTCATTGCTTACTCATTCCTTTCCCTTTTTTAAAAATATTGATACAATCATCTAGTGTAAGTTAAAAATTTAATTTTCATGAATGTAGAGTTCTGCAGAGTTTTAACAATTTAAATTGAGGGGGGGGCAGTTGATGTACTGCAGCCCCCCCCCCCCCCCTTTTTTTTTTTTCTTTTTCCATGAAAGGGAAATTACTGGGTTGCATTGTAGAGATGTGTACAGAGTGGGTTGTACTAGAACAGAGCCATATAAGTAGTTTTGAATATTGATTTTTTTTAAAAAAAAGGTCTATTTTGACTGAAAAATAAGAGTGTAACAATTTTTTGTGTGTGTCTCTCTACTTACTTTTCTTTCTCTTTTGTTTTATGTTGTGCATGCTCTAACAGGTTGTTCACATCTTGATTTATTCCTGAAAATCTATGTGGAAACTCAAAGAAACATAAGTATCATTAATACCATTTTTCCTTTTTTCCTTTTTCTAGTTAAGTCAACGTTGCTGCTTTATCAAAGCCCCACCACAGGTCTGTTTCCTACAAAGACATATGGGGATAATCGAAAGGCAAAAATACATGACAGTCTGTACTGTGCTGCATGTGCCTGGGCATTAGCCCTTGCTTACAGGTGAATAACTTCTAAACTCAACATCCTTGTCATGTTACATTCTTTCTCTTATGCAGTTCCGCAGGAATGAAGCTTTATCAAAATTGGTTTTGTAAACCCATAGAGATGGTACATGTTTCCAAATCTCAATAAAAATATTTATGTAGCTACTAGGTTAAAAAATGTAACTCTACTTTTGGTAAGTAAAAATGTTTTCATATAATTTAATTGGTACCATTATTCTGAAACAGAGGCGTTAATGCATGCTATTAAAAATAAAGGTTATTGTGATAAACTACTCAAGGAGTACTGCTCATTTTAAACATAGTAGGAGAATTCGGAGCAGAAGCAGGCTTGTTGCAGGTAGTAACAGTCCAGGTACTCACAGGAGGCAGAATCCTTGAATGCTGAGAAATGTATATTTGTGAAATAATAGTGACTATCTTCCTTGCTAGGTATGAAGGCAGGGCAGTCTCAGTTGTTAGCTCTTTTTTCCTGTTTTTCTATTTCTGCTGTTGACTCATTAGAGCAGTAGGTTAGAAATTGGTGTGGTGGAGTATGACCTTAAGAACTATGGGAGAGTTACCTTCCATAATTTATTAATAATTCCCTCTCCTTTAGGTCAAATAACTATGGAAATTGCTTTCTGAAGTTTAGTATTCCTTGATTCCAACCTTCCTACCCCAGCCACCCAGGAAAACACAGACAGGAGTGATGATAGCTCAAATGCAGTATTTTTAAGAAAGAAGATGGTGTGCAGATACTGAATAATTTACTTTTTTTAGTAATCAACTTCTTGTACTGAGGTAGTGATCACGTTCTTGGACAAAATTCTAGTATATTTTACAGAACGGCCAGAAATACTATGAGTAGCTACTGTTGAAGTAAAGATGATCTACTTAGCAGATAAAAAGTTTTGAGTTTCTTTTGTGTCCCCATTTATTGCTTTAGATTCTGTACCTCTGACACCAATCTGAAGAAACAGTTATTAAAATTGTTTTCTCGGAAATGTTGTTATAAACTGATACTTTTTGAAAGAGAAGATCTAGAGATCTGTGTTTACTTCTGGAGATGCTGTGCTGAGATCTAACGGGTTTCAAAATCTTGAGAAACTAGCAAAAATTATAAAGAAATTAACATTCAAAATGTGTAATTATTACTTTCATTTCTTATATTGAAATCTTTGCATCTTTCTTTTAATTCCTCTTTCTGTTGGTGAAATAAAAGCATTTGGAAACAAAAAAATAGACAAAATTTAGAAGGAATAATTAAAGGGGTAGAGGTGATTGTGCTGAATTTTCAGCAACTCGGAAGAGAGCATGGCATAATGTTGCCCAAGCTATTCAGTCTTTAATTTCCAGTATGTAGAATCAGAAGATAATACATGAAATTTGCTGCAGGTTGAAGGAAGGGCGGTGTGGCGAGATAAATAGTTTGTGTTACTTCCAGGTGTGCTCAGAACAGGGTCCTGAACTTCAGGTGCTGCACAACAAATTTTCTTTGATGGAAAAGGTTAATGATTGAAGTTAAGTGAATGGCTAAACTCTGAAATGAGCCAAGATACAAGACTCATGTGGAAGGCTGTGTTATCTACCACATGCAGGTTACTGTGTTTGACTCATGCTAGTGCTGCTGTTCACTTTCATAAAAGCTACATTTCTTGAGAGCATGTTAAAAAAACAAACACTGCTGTTGTGAATAGAAGAAAAATGTAACATGAAAACTTAAGAGCTTTTACATGTGCTTCTTACTGCTCTTTGGATTTATGATAAAGTTGAGAATAAATCCTACTGCTTAAAAAATTCTTAACCTATTCATTTTGCATTATCAGATTTTAGTTCTTGTGGGATTGCTTTTTCCCCCCTTGTTTTAACTTTGTAATTGAAAGCAAGTGCATTTCTTGTATCTAAGGTTATTATTTAAATAGCATGATTTCCGGATGTGTATGATTTCTTTAAGTTATCACTACCTTCCTGATTTTCAGTGTAGGTAGCAGAACCTTGGCATAAACTACTAACATATTAAGTATGGTGGAAGAGGATATGCTTCATTAGCAGTGTAGTTATCATCCACTTACCTGTAATCAAATTAGTAACAGTTATAAAGTGGCCTGAGAAATAGCAGTGAGCATGTGATGCTGTTTTGAATGTTTGTATTAGAGAGACGTTATTGTAAGTTACAAATATGTAAGAAAGCATTATTTTCACCCTGAAATGCTCAATCAGAAATTGAGAACTGGAAAAGGCAGAACACAGGAATGCAGTGATCAAGGTTGTTTACACACAATACATTTCTTACAGTTAAAGTAACTTGGGATTTGGCATTGTTTTTAATATATGTTTAGTAATATAGTAATTGTGACTGGTGTTTGATTTCACGGTATAAAAATACTAAGATATCTTGGAACATGTTTCTGGACATTCAGAGCAGTGAACTTTCAGACTTTTGTATGCACAGCTGTAGTTTATCAACATGATCAGGAAAGTGGCTGCTTGATAATGAATGGCAGACATTTTGTAGAGTAAAAGAGAAATTGCCTTTGTGTTTTAGATCTCTCAAGGAGCACAGAGCAGTAGCTTATAATATCAGCAAGGATATTTTTTTCTTTTTAAATTTTGAAATAAGAACGTGTAAGTTGCAATGTAAACTAAAAAGCTTTTTTTTTTTAAAAAAAAAATTAAGGAAGAATGGGTAGGGCTATAAGTATGTTGATATGAGTGTGGGCACCACTATACAACAGTCCTAGTTAAATGCCTAATATTCCAAAGCACTAATGTGTCCTTTTCTTCTTTTTCCCCCCCTAATGCATTTTCAATTTGTTTTATGAGTTATCTCTCTTACCCAGGCGTATTGATGATGACAAGGGAAGGACTCATGAACTGGAGCATTCTGCTATAAAGTGTATGAGAGGAATTCTCTACTGCTACATGCGTCAGGCCGATAAGGTAAAACACCATAGTGTGAACACAGGCACTCAATTCTAAGGGATTAATTAAACTGAAAACTAACTTCTAAATATGGATGGAATTCAAGAGGGGAATGCAGTATTACTATGTGCCCAGCTAAGAACAGCTGCTTCGTTATTGTCAGGCTGCAGCACTGTTTTAGGGCATAGAAGACATGAGCATTTTGCAAAGTAAACTTGCGAAGGGCATACCTGAAACTTCCTTCTGCAGTTATTTATCCTGTTTAAATATTAGACCATTAGTAATTGGGGGTTTTTTAATGTCTTTTTAGTGTTTAAATGGAAAGATGTAGAATTTCTTTTAGCTAAGGCTGGAGAGTTTTCTTTGCACTGTTAACTTGGTTATTACATTTGCATTTGTTCCCCTTACCTAGGTGATTGTTTTGATTATTTTGCTTGTTTCTTTAGCATCCACTTTCCAGTATTCTTTGACTTAATGATGTAAATTCAGAAGGGCAGCAACCCAAATTGAATAAGGAAACAGAGTAATTTACTTACATTATAATACAGTCGTTTTATTTAGCCTGTAATCCTCTTGTGAGTATACTCTGAATATTCCTGAATATTCAGGGCTTCTCCTTATCAGAATTTATATATGGTGCATTAATTTTGCATAGTGGTTAGCAGTAATTCTGCAGGTAGTTAAATATCTATATTCCATGTGATTATTTTAAGTTTCATGTCATTGACTTTTAACTGTATTATTAAAAGTAATTTTCATTTTACCACATAGCTTCCATCACTTACTCTAAGCACACAAACTGAAATGTAAAGTCCATAGGCATGTAATATCAATGATAATAATAATAAGCAAATCGAGTGTATTGCCAGTTGTATTTATGCTGACATGATATTTTTTTTCTCAGTTTTCTTAGTCTGTTTCTTTGTAGTCTTGTATCTTTAAATAATATTGACCTAAATTGATCTTATTACATTTGTTCTTCTCTTTGGCATGCAGTGGTTTGTTTTGAGGAGGATGAGTACAGATAGGAATAATGAGCATTAAATTAACACAGATGTCACACTGCTGACATACTGGTTGTCAGTTTTTGCCTTGATTACTGTAAATGCTTCTCTCTTCCTACAGTGTAGTAGTAAACAGTCTCTGGTACCTAACAGACGTAAGTCAAACTGGACTTTATTCTGAGAGACTTTGTATGTGCTAGTCCCATGTAGAAAGAAGATGTTTTTTAATAATATGAATTACATATGCCCAATGCATGACTTGAATAGATGCTGCTGCTTGTGAAGAAAATTGCAGATGTTATATTCTATTGCTAATGAACATACGAGTCATGACCTAAAATGTATTGAACGTGTTCATGGGCTAGACATAACTCTGTAAAATTGTATTCACTTTCTTGCTTCTGGGGCACATGCTATGCTATGTATGATTTGTTGGTAGAGAAGAATATCCAATGAATATAAGATCAGTGTTGAAAATGTGAAATGTGGACCAAGTACTGTCAGTTATTGTCAGAAGATTCCAAAACTGTTGGAGAGCATAGCATGACTTGAGAAATTATGGAGAAGGATCTTCTTTTGTTACCTTCATTCTTTTCTTTGTGAATTTGATTTCCTTTCTCTGTGCTATTGGCAGCTCTCTGACAGTCCAGATTGTTTTCTAAAATGGTTTTGTAAGGTAGCAGACATCTTATTTTGTGACACAAAAGGAATCAAAACTACTGTAAAACCACTATAGTTCTTATTTCACACCTTTGTTGTTAACCTCTTGTATTAGTAATTAATTTTACATTACTACAATTTTGCATTTCATCTCCATCATAAGAGATTCTGTATCATAGAGGCTCATTCTGAGGTCCAGTGATAGTGTCCACGAATAAAAAGTAATTTTAATCTGGGGTACTATTCTTCCTATCTATGATCTTTATGTTTTCTTCTTCAGCTATCAGCTTTGCCTCCTAGTATCTGTAAACATTTCACTGTACATCTGATTGTTACAAACTGTGCTCACCAAAATAAATCTTTGTTTTCTCATGTACTCTTTTATACTAGATATTCTTAGCTCTTGCATCTTTTCATTTGTTACATGAGCTACATGTGGCAATTTCTGAACACTTTTGTAGGTCTATAACCCAGAAGGCTTAAAAATTATTAATAACAATAATAATACCTTTTTTTGTTTTAAAGCCTTTATCGCATTGTCAAATGGTACAATAATAATTACTAAATTTTATGGATCATGATTCATAATAATTATTAAAACTATTGTTGCCAACAAAAGTTTTGGGCTCTTGCACTCCAGTGAGAGCTTTAAACTAGGAATAGTGCGCAGGAGAGAGTGTGAGAGAGCGCAATCAAGTGAGGAAGTGGTGGATGGGGTACGCAAGCAAAGGGCCTGGGGTGATGTGAACAGAAGGCGCATAGTATTAACTGAAGTGGAGTTGTCTCAAGAGTACGTGTGGAAATAAGGACGTACTGATGGGACAGCATTGCGCAGAAGAAAGCTCTCATACCCCTTCTGGGAAAACGGCATGCTTGGGTGCCCCTCAGAAATGCCTGGACACCAATGCATGCAACATGGGGAACAAAAAGGAGGAATTAGAAGTAATGAGTACAGCTCCAGGGCTACAGATCAAGTGACTGGAATGCTGAGATGGAAGGATGCAGGCTCTTTAGGACAGGGCAGGAAGGTGTGGAGGGGAGTTGCCCCATATGTGAGAGAGTAGCTGGAATTCATGGTACTCTGCTAGGGAAACTGGGTGAGCCAGTTGAGAGCTTATGGATCAGAATTCTATATGTACATTTCAGATCTGTGAATTCGAGGTCGGGGTGGTATGCTTTGACATGCTTTCTGCTAAGATTTCACCTCCAGTAAATGAGATGGTGTTTGTCCAGAAGATGGAAGTGACTAAGCATCTGTAGCTGTCTCTTACAGATTTTTTTTTTTTCCTACCAAACCCAAATAGATTAAATAGATGAGTTGAATATATGTATACTTTATGTATGAAATAGTTTCTGATGAGTTTCAGAAACTGTTGTTTTTAAGTTTTACATAGTGGTCATATCAAGAAATTGTGAATTACCTGAGTTATCTAGTAAATTTGTGGTTGCCAAACATACTGAAATTACTGACTTTGATTTTACATTTTGCCTTTAATTCACCTTTAGGTTCAGCAATTTAAGCAAGACCCCAAACCATCTGAATGTCTTCATTCTGTTTTCAGTGCAAACACTGGAGATGAGGTCTTCTCCCATAAGGAATATGGTCACCTTCAGGTAAAATATGCATGTGTGTGTAAATGAAAGTTTGAATGATTTTAAATAATGTTATTGTTGTCTCCATTCTTTCATGATGTAGCTGTCTCAGTTTGTTTAGATTTCTGTTAGATGTGTTGTACTTGATAAAATTGAGATCCCTTCTGCATCTTTTGGTGAAAAAGACTGTTTTGAAATATAACTCAGTGGTATGTTTTAGTCAGAAGGTACTGAAATATCTCTGGGATTTGTGGAGATAGATGGTTGTTTTTTTATGAAGTTGCTTCTGTTTGAGAACAACAAATGGCTGTCAATAAATAATCCTGGCCAAAAAAATGTTGAAGTCATCAGTAAAATGAAAGATTTAGTATAATCTTACATTGAATATTATATTTTTTATTAACATTTCCAACCTTATTTTCTATGTCTGAGCAATTTGCATTCATAGTTTAGATTTTAATATACACCGTCAAGAGCTTTGTCTAGTTACAAATTGTTGCTCACTATTTTGTGTAGTCGTTCCTAGTCAATTCATTGCATAATTGATTGTTTTATTGTCTTTCATAACCAAGGTGTTGATTTACTCTTTTCCTTCTCTTTACCTTCAGACCCTTTTTTGCGTTCATTACCTTGTTCTTTTGCATTCCATAACTCTGTGTACTCTTAGTTCAGAAATTGCTAGTGAAATTATTCAGAAGTGACAGTAGGTTGATAATTATTCAATTTTGTGGTGACAACATCACTTAAATAGTTTGTACAGTAAGCGTGTTGGATTCAGGAAATGTATGTTCTGAGAAAAATGACTTGTGGAATGCTAAGTTAGCATTTTGGACTCCTGTGTGAAGCTTCCTGAAAATGCACATCTTTTATCTGCAGGAGGAGACAATAATTTTGGGACCTGGGGAGCACTCTATGATAGTTCAAAGTCTTTGTTTTTTGTGGCAACTCAACCCTTCCCATAAACGTGAATACACATTCCCTTCAGTCATCAGCAAATCTCAAAACATAAAGGCTTTTCAGCTCGGTGGAGACAACAGAAAACAGTAACTGAGGTGGTTCGGTTGGGAAGAATGGAATATATTACATAGCTGGTCTGCTGTTACTGCTGTACTTGGTGCTTTTTGGATTGTGTTAAGAAACTCGAATCAGTGGTCTTTAAATCCTTTGGAATTTTTAAAATTTGGACCTTATTCTTAACCTGCTTGTGTTTCAGATGAGAAACCAAATTTTTTGTCCTAGGTGGTTTCTCTGAATTTCATATGCTAAGATTATGGTTTTATAGCTCATTGAAGCAAGTTACTGTGATAAACTTACTTTCTCTATTGAAGTTGTACAGATTCTCAGTTATACTAGAATTCTGTGTAAGAAAAGCAGTTTTCTTTGATTTATTAATAAATTGACATTGTGGTGCTCATCTGTACAGCTGCTGAAGGTAATTACTGTTAATAATAAATGCTATGTACAGCTACAAAAGAAAACAGTTTTTCAAAAATATAAACACAGAATGGTTTGTGTTGGAAGGGAGCTTAAAGATCCTCTTGTTCCAACCCCCCTGCCATGGACAGGGACACCTTCCACTAGACCAGGTTGCTCAAAGCCACGTCCAGCCTCCAGGGAGGGGACAGCCACAGCCTCTCTAGGCAACCTGTTCCAGTGTCTCACCACCCTCACAGTAAAGAATTTCTTCCTTATATCTACTGTGAATTTATCCTCGTTCAGTTTGAAACTGTTATCTCTCATCCTATCCCTACACTCCCTGATCAAGAGTCCCTCCCCACCTTTCCTGTAGCCCCCTTTAAGTACTGGAAGGCCGCTCTAAGGTCTCCCTGGAGCCTTCTCTTCTCCAGGCTGAACACCCCCAACTCTCTCAGCCTGTCCTCACAGGGGAGGTGCTCCAGCCCCCTGATCATGTTTGTGGCCTCCTCTGGACCCTCTCCAACAGGTCCATGTCCTTCTTATGTTGGGGGCCCCAGAGCTGGACCCAGCACTGCAGGGAGGCGTCTCACAAGAGCGGAGTAGAGGGGGAGAATCCCCTCCCTCGACCTGCTGGCCACACTTCTCTTGATGCAGCCCAGGACACGGTTGGCTTTCTGGGCTGCAAGCGCATATCGTATCTGAATGTTGTAATTATACTTCTGTCAGTCTGTAACGCTGAAATTCCAGTTTGGGATAAAGTGATTTGCTTTTTAGATGTGCTGTGTGCCATTCAGTGTGCTACTTGCCTTCTTGGTGCTCTACTTGCTTATAAATTGGCATATATGTAAATGTAAACCAGCTTGTGACTGAAGTGATTGTCTGCAGGTCAAAGCAATACGCCTAAGCAAAAACATTTTAATATCATAATTTCAAATAACTTAAAAAATGATACTGCAGCAGAAGTTTTAGAGGACAATGCTTGTTTGTGGCATTTCTTCCTATTGATTGTTTCCACATCATTACATCTAGGATATTGGTAGATTAGGATAATATTTTTAAAGAACCAAAATTGTGTTATAGTGGGACCATCTTTGTTAGTGAGTAATACCACATTTAGCTTGTTTGTTTATGTGACTCCAATAAACATAAAGTTAATTATAGTTTCCTTTCTTTTTTTTAATTACTTCAGATAAATGCTTTGTCGTTATTTCTCCTCTATTTGGTTGAGATGATCTCTTCGGGGCTGCAGATTATCTACAACACAGATGAGGTACAAATCAATTTCCAATGTTAAAACACTTGCTTCATTAAGTTGTTTGGTTTTATTTCCTTGGTTTTATTTAATTGCTAACTGTAAAATAATTGTTCTGGAAATACACTGCAGGTATTCTCCACTTTTAATGGAAGTCAGAAAAGATAAATGGATTGAATGGATGGTGAAATAAATTAATAGCTAATAAAGTGTTATATATGCAAGGAGTGAATGTAACACGACATTGAAAACTTTTATAGTTCCCTGCTATTTCTGAAAGGTACAAAGTCAAGAAATAAAAGGTCTGTTAGGACGATTAACTTCTGGCTATGTTGTTGTCACTTTTCACCTTATTTCAAACTGTCAGTCAGTGCATTCTGTCCAGTGGAATTTCAATAAAATAAATAGTAAGGTTAATTTTCTGGAAAGCTGAAAGACTTTCTTCAAATACATACGAACCTATGGGTGTTGAGAAGTTTTGTTTATCTTCAATTGAAAACAAAACGATTTTATATAATTCTAAGAGATGCGAGATTTTTAACTGCTCTGTAAATAAGATAATAATAGCCACCATGGCCTTGACTTGAAGACAGATTGTGTCAGGACAACCTGCTGTCCTGCTCTAAAATGGGGTTATGTTTTGAGACAGGAACAGAAAGCACAATTTTTATTTTTATTCCAATTTTCTTAATTGGGATTTGTTTAAATATACTCTGGTCTGTTTAATAGTCACTACCGTATTGACTTAAAAAGTATAAGTGCACTTATAGTACTACCATTTTGAAAAAAGGGGGATTTTTCCAGTAATACTGTATGTGCATTGTATTTCTAAAATGAACATCTTTGTTAATGTTTTTTCTTTAGATAATGAGAAAACTAAGTGATGCAACTTGTCTTCTTTCTCATTTAGTTAGGTCATATGATAGATGTATTATTTTCTCTGAGTTGCCTTTATGTCTGTGAGGAGGCAAGTGTATATAATTATGTATTTACTCAGCTTGACTTATAATTTATATTATCCTCCAGATGTTTGCATTTAATTAGAGAATCAACAGAAAAAGTGCATGTGTATAGACTCTCCAGTCAATGGATATTACCCACTTCAATGCCAGGATGTAGTTTTCATTGCAACCACACCCTAGAAATCTGTGGACTATGGAGATTTATACTAAGATTATTTTACCAGAGACCTGCACATTCTATTAACCCCTGTATAGCTTCAACAATTGTATATATTCTCAGATCTTACTAATGCCACATAATTATGGTATTTCCAAGTTTTCCTATGTCTCTAGATAATATTTAGCATAGTGGCATTGGCAGCACTGTGGATGTGGCAATCTGCTACCCAAACATCAAATTGGATATTTCTTTCCAGTTATATCATTGCACGATGTATTCAGTCTCTTTCCTTTCGTAGAGAGAGGGTTTTGAACCAGTGCTAGCATAGTGGAAGGTGCTGGCAGATGGCTGATATTTGGCAAGCTGTTTGCATGAGTATGTTTGTACACAGAACTCCTGGCTTCGGAGACACTCCCTGTATACCAGACTGCTTGATGTCAGGCATGGCAGCTGTCAGTGAGTTACCCTCTAGTTGCATCTGTTTGCAGTTGAAAAATTAATTTAATTGCATCTTTGCATCCATAACAAAGAGAACAGTATATGATTGTGCAAGTGAATAAATTTGAGAGCAGTTATCTACACATAAAACAGAGTAACACTAGTATTTGCAGTCATCCATGCTGCATGTGTATTCTTTATTACACCTTGCTCTCCACATGCTTGACCAGAAGGATAAATAACACAGACAATCCATAATTTCTGTAAGTGCTTTAGCATTGCCTTGGTTATAGCATTTACATGCCCATAATATGAATGATTGCTCTCTGAAGACTTTTTGGTTTGCAACCAGTTATCTGCTACCTTTTTTCTGTAAATCTGCTATTTGTAAACCCTTGGTTAGTCTCGTAAAATATCTGTAACTGAGCATTTTTTTTCTTTTGTTCTGAACATCATAAATGCTAGAAAGTCATAAGTAAGCTTATATATTTTTATGTGGTGCTTTTTGTTTCTTCACTTAGCTGATGCATCTAAAATTCAGTTAATGATTGAGATAGGAGAAGCCATACTCTTAATCACTGGGTGTTCTAGCTTCATCCAGAGAAAGTTCATTTTAATACAACCAAATGCTAAACTACAGCAATGAATAATACTGGGCATATCTAAAAAGTGGGACAGTCTGTTTCCTTGAAAGTACTAGCTATGAAAAGATTTAGTGTGCAGATAATTGTACATGAGCACCCCACAGTAAAATTTTAGCAGAGACGTATATATAGAGAGAGACCAGGAAGTATAGAATTATGTGTATCACTGGTAGACTGGTATTAGCATAAAGAACGTACCTGAAATAGTAACTTTTTAAGATTTAAAGAAAAATGGCAAGAAAAAGACAAAATAGAGGTATGTAGATAAATTAAAATGGAAGCAAATACCTTTCAGTAAAATATTTAGTTTTTATCTCATCGCTCATTAAAAAAAATAAATTCACTTGACTGTAGTAAAGTGGATCCTCCTGTACTTCCCCAATATGCTTGTGTGATAGCCATTGCAATATTCTCTTTTCCCACAGAATCCTCTAGAATAATTTGGGTGGGAGGGGATGAAATCCCTGCTTTGGTGGATGAACCACTGTAAATCTTGTGTTTGTTGTTAAATTTCCTGTAAATTCTAATCTGTGGACTCTCTGAACTGTAAAATTTATCATCAATTTAACTTTTCTACAATTGAGCAACTCAAATGTCTTTCGACAGTGTAAATGAGGAAAAAGTATCTGCTTAAATAAGTCCTCAGCTGTAGTTAAATACACCTTATATACCTTAAAATACCCTTAAATACCTTAGTATTCAGTTGAAACAAATTGATCCAAGAGATTTTAATTATAATAAATTGGTTTTATTTGTGTTTATAAAGGAGTGTGTTTGAATGTGCATAAGTACGTATTATCTGAAGCTAATATAATAAAATTTTGGCATATCAATTCTCTTAAAATGAATTAAGAAATAGCACCAAGATTTCTGTCTCCTAATCTTCTAGGATTTAATTTCTTTTGCTCTCTGATGTTGTTTTTAGGAGAAACCTTTTTTTAAAAGATCAAAATGCTACCTTTTTGGAGCTCTTCAAATATGTTTCTTGAATATGAAATCATTTTTATCCTTGGCTTTGTAGGAACTTTTGCATAAATCACATCACCTAATTTGGGACAGTTCTTAATATTTTGTGGTTAAAAACTGGGTTTAAAGAGAATATCTGAACTTGGGAACATCATTTTCAGAGTGGTGTGGGGAGAAAAGGATGGAAGGCACAAGTATGATGGCTGAGGAAAACAACTTTTTTTGAAAAGATGAACGGAAGAAAATTATGCTTTCATTTTCTTTCAGTCAGTTTCCTTCTTTCTTTTTTATTTCTTATAGGTGTCCTTCATTCAAAATCTTGTGTTTTGTGTGGAAAGAGCCTATCGGGTACCAGATTTTGGTGTCTGGGAAAGAGGAAGTAAATACAACAATGGCAGTCCAGAGCTCCATTCAAGGTAGGTGAGCAAATGTAGCTCTTTCAGTCAAAGCAAGTAAATGTGATATGAATAAAAAGAATTCATGGGGTGAGTTAAAAATAATAATGCGTTAAAATACTGTTTGAACTGAATTAAGGTTCTCTAAAGACTGACATATATTTTGGGAAAATGTGAATCCTGATTTCATCATATGCATGCTGAAATAACCGCATAGATGCTTAGCTATTTGAGTATTCAAATTCCAATAATTATGTGCAGCTGCATGCATATATTTCTGAAAATTGTGTTCAGATCAGTTCAGACTCTTGAGGCATGTGCAGTAGATTGGATTCACAAAAATGTTTAGGAATATCCTGATTTAAGATGTTGACTCATGAGTCTATATTTTCTCATCTCCACTGGGAGGAAGATGCTGGGCTGGGCTGGACACTGTGGAGGATAGCCTAGTGCACAAGTTCTTTTCCAGTTTCTTCAGATGCTACACGTAACTGGGCGCTGTGACCCCTGTCCTGTGAGACAGCTAGGAATGGTCATAACATTTTAATATTAGTGTGGTCCAGTTCAATTCAATGGAATTGCTCACATGCTGTCTATCTTGAATGACCAAATCTGTAATCTGACAACTTGATTTTTCTGGTGTTACTATTATTTTCTTCACTCTGACTTCTGAGATTTTATTAATCATAAAAATGACTATAGCTTGGATATCTTAGGATTTTTAAAATATCATCGATCATCATAATTATCGTGGGCTTGCAAATAATACGCTTGTGTTTCTTCCAGTCTTTGATGTTGCCAGATGAACCTGTGTTCTCATTTCAGAATGAAATAATTTTTCTTAGTTCACGTGTAGGCATGTATTTTAACCTACAGATACAATTACACATCATTGCAGCAAAGCACGTAATTTAGGTTTGTTTTTTTCAGGGCTTTTGTAGAGCTTTAGTACCAGTATGAGAACTGAAAACTCCAATTTGTTATTATATAACCTGCTTTATTAGTTTGTTGGATTTTTTTCTTCCTCCTATGTCTGTAAAATTGTCAAATGACAGACTACATGAGATACTTAGAATCATATACTTACTTCTGCATCTTGCCTTGCACAAATTCACAAAAGGAACACTGAAACTCCTGTGTTTCCTCTTATTTGCAGTGCTCTGGTTATTCAGTATGTGAATTTCCTTCAGGGAAAACTGAACATCTTTTAACCAGATGGAAATGGGCATGTATTCTTGTCTTAATCTAGACTGACATTTATAGGTTGGTTTTTCTAAGGGTGAAGTTTTATGAGATAGACTGAGCCAATCTAACAGATCATTGAGCTGGCACAAAAGGAAGTACAGAGCTTGGTCCTAATTTAAGAAGTAGATTTTGGTCATCAGAAGCAGGTATTGCCCCTATTTATCTTTCCTTGTGTGCGTGTTGATACTCTACTTCACTGTAGGAAGCCAGTAGACAATTTTCCTTGTTCTCATAAATCAGAAAAAGTAGAAGAGGAACATGTGCCAAAAGATGTGTTTAGATATTATTGAGGGAAGCTCTGGATACACTAAAACATTCTCTATACTTTGTTATGCTCCTATTGTAGTGTATCCATCTAAGACATCTCTAAAAAAAATTTAAAAAAAATTCAAGAAGTAATTATAACTAATCAGGCCTAGTCATGAATGATACATGTATGTCTTCAGTGATTATGGACTCCAAACCAGTCATTTAAGTTTCAGTATTAAATATGCTGTACTCCTGGCTGTTAAAAGTCGCATTGTAAGTCTACATGCAGTGTGTGTTTGCTTTCAAAATTAGAAGTTAATTCTTGTCTTTTATTGAAAGAGGCTTTCTTTTTAAAGAAGGTGTTATATAATATGAAGTCCATGAATAATAACTGAAAATTATAGCCTGTGTTAGAAGATGCAGATATTTTAAGTCTTTACACAGTCTTCGTATTCTAGCTTAGTACAGTTCAAAACACTTCTAATAAATGATAAATTGCAAAACACTCTGTGGACCAGGTCTTCATTGATGTATGCAAATTGATGTCTTACTGGTTCAAAGGCAAGGTTTGTAACAGCTTTTATTATAGTGTGATCCCCTTCCCGTACGGCTGAACTTCTGAAAAATTAATTTGTCCTGTAACCATTTGATCAAGCTGTTCTCCAGGCATCTGCTGAGTACCTCTGCAAAATGTCTTTGACATCTCCCATATGTACTGTGAGAATAATGAAACTGCTGAAGTGCAGTCTTCATATTCCAAACCTAAGGCTGTAGAGCCTTGCTAAATCTTGCTCTTCTCTGTAGTGTAGGTATTATATTGCTATAGTGCTGTCCTCCTTGTTCTATTTTGTTTTGTCTAGTTATGAAATTATTGTTGTTGTGGGATTGTTTTTTGGTTTGTTGTTGGGTTGGTTTTTTATTTTAACATCCCTTGTGGTGTTTGACATTCCAGTTGAACTGCACAGTTCTTGGGTGGAGGCAAGAAACTGTGAAGGGAGGAGGATTAAGGATATGCTTTAAGGTGTGTTTTGATCAGCAGTAGCTAAGAATATGCAAATTTTAGTGTTTGTCCTCAGGTATTTTACTGAGAGGGTAAATCTAACAAAAATTACTGAGAATTATGAATGATGTTTAAGTGAATTTAATAATGCTTTTTTAGCAAGCTGGAAGTGTAATTTCTCTAGTTCCTCAGCTTCCCCTGCCCAAAATGTGGATCACGGTCAAATGCTACCCCTAGTATTATGATTGCAAGACTGCTCTTCATAATCCATGACAAATGACAATAGTAGGCGGCTACAGTAAGGTCTACAGATTGTGCCTGGGGAGGTTCAGTGTGGCTTTTAAGAACCTTTTCACTTGAAGCTCAGCGAAGCACCAGAGCAGGATGCTCAAAAGAAGTTACAGAATCTCCATCCTTGGAGGTTTTTGAGACTTGTCTAGATGAGGCTATAGTTTACTTGAATTGGTATTGGTTATTGTATCTGGCTTCAAGTGAGATTTCATGTTGGACTAGATGAGTTCCAATGACCTTATGATTGTGTAAAATTTTCAGAGGAATATTTAAAGAGAGTTTGGGTTAGGCTTTGTTTTGGGGCCATCTCCAAGTAAGCATCTTTTTCTCTGGGAACGGAGTCCAGCAGGTTAACACAGCATGTTCATAGCAGACTGCTGAGTGGAGGAAGGAACATATTTATTAAAATAAGTTTTTCCTTTAATTCATACTGTTAAAACAGTCCATTTTTTCTGTTGTTAAATTATAGAGTATGAAGAATGTATTTTCTGTAGAAAGACATGAGCATAACTTTTATTAGAAAGCCTCTTTTCTAATTTGCCCAACAGGAAGACATTAATTGGTAGGAATGAAACAAGCGTCTGAAGTGTGATCATAGTTCTGAAGCATGTTGTGTTGTGTAATTGTTCAGTCTTTTGAAGACATACTTGATACTGTATTGATACTGAGGAGCTGTTCTCAGACTTTTTAAAGTAACTTCCACCTGTCAGTTACTCGTGAATCTTCTAGTAATCTAAGTAGTACTTGCATGTATGGTGAAGGGAATGCTTGATATACCATTGTAATGTGAAGAAATATTAAATGATAGGGGAAAGAAAGCAGTATTTTAATGTTGAGACATTTATATCATTTGCAAGTAATATTTTTGAGTACTGAAGTTTCCAGGGGCTTTGAATAGCTAGAGGTAGAAAAATACTGATCAATTACAGTAGTTAGTATTGTAGAATGACTGAGTATGTAAAATAGAAATTATTTCAAGGAAGGAATCCATATTTGTCTTCAATTTTTTTCAAGCAGTATTGTTCTATATTGTAGATAGAGTGAGTAGTTTTACATTATCTGAATACCAGTGGTTGTTACTGTTGAACAACTATTACTTTACCTTTTTCAGTAATTTTCCTCGCTCTGAAAATATCTGACTGTTGATATTAGAAGTGTTATTTGGAATGGCACAGAAGAATATGAGATTTTAAGTGTGTGGGATTTCTCTGATTTTCATTTTCTATGTATGCAGTTTGATAATAATATTTAACTCCTATGAAAAGTTCTGTTCTGAGTCATCACGCCAGTTTGTTTGATCAATTGCTAGGTGATAATTAAAATAGAGCAATTGTTAGAACAATTACATTTTTGTTTAGGTATTTGAAACAAAGCCAGAAAAATAATTATACTCACAACACTTCTGAATTCAGTTTATTCCTTCATCACATTCTCCAGTACCAAAAGCTTTCATCAGCAGATGATACCGAACTCAGGGATTTCACTACAGTTTGATAGCAGCTGCTCTGAGCAGAACTTAGTTACCCTAATCAGCTTTCTCTTGTTGAACCAATTAGAATTAAATCCCATGACTACTATTTCTGGCAATGTTTCAGAAAGAAAGATGGAATTTTATAAACCTGTTGGTAATAGTTAAAAAGAATTATACAATCTGAAATCAGTGTCTGAAGTACTTCTAATATTAAAACCAACCCAGGTAAAACAGTACTTAAAGTAAACAAAATCTATTACTCTGCACTGAATTTTTTTTTCTATTTTCAATATTTTCTGTGTAATCATAATTGGATCCCATCTTTAAAATATGGACTAGTTAGTAAACATTTGAAAATTGACATTTTATGTTAATAAATAGTACAAATCAGTTTATTTACAGTAAGGTAAAAATGCTGCATGGAGTATAGTAAAGCACAGTCCCTGTTTGCAGCTTTCTGACAAATTGGTTACTCTAAGGTTTTTTTAGGCTGGATAGTGCAGTTGTTTGTCTATACTATTACAACTCCTCTTACACAGAACTTGGGAATTATTGGTGATTATTTTCTGAATATTTTTTCTAATGCAGTGTTGCTTCATTAATTTTTATAAATAAAATATATAGGGCTGACTTATTCAAGAAGTATGTACTCCTAATTTGTTAGTTTTATTATTTCCCTGCAAGCGGAGTGTGGCCCTCAGACTTGTAAGGATGCTTTAATTTTTCACAATCATGACTATCTCTGTGCCAGCATTGTTCTCGTGTTATCTGAGCACATGGATCCTCTGACAAACTATCTTTTTTGTTCCTTGGTTGGCAGTACTGTGTACTTTTTATCCCAAATGAAAGATGGCAAGAAAAATGAAAGTGTAGTTGACTGAGTGGATAATCAGTTTTAGAGAAAAAAGGATATAAACTTTTAACACCTTTTTTTGTCCTTTTTTTAAAAGTGAGTATTTCAAGGAATTGCTGTGCTAATAAATAAACTATTAAATTAATTGTTATATTCTGTTTGTCCCAGACTTTTCTTGGTTCTTAAAACTTCAAACTTTTCAAGTATCCATATATAGCAGTGTGGATGTTTGAGAGTTCTTTTTTGGTATTGTTTTGTGTGTGTGTTTAGTTTGGTTTTGGTTTTCTCCAAATTTGTGTGATGTGCTCAGTTGGAAAAAACACAGTAGCTGCATCTAAATGGTTGTTAGCTGCAGACAGTGTCAACAGCTTCCTCTCCCTTAGAGGGAAAGGCTTTATGGAAAGATGAACCTTTCATGTCTTCTTTCCACAGATTTTTATCTTTCTAAGGTTGGAGGCTTTCTTCCTGCAGTGTTGATCTATGTCCTTGTACTATGTTCTGTCACTTTTGTTTACCCTTATGGTCTTCTTTTAACTTTGAATCTTTTGTCATGTCAGCCTGATTCATTCTGTTTTTTCTTCTTTCAGTCTTTTGCTATATGTCTTCAGATTTGTTAACTTTTAAAGGTTACAAGGTAGACATCTATACTTTACTGGTATTTTGCAGTCTTCCTTTTCTGTTGTCACATTTATTATTGTTTTTTGACTAAACATATTTCAAATTAATTGTCAGCTACTTGGAAAGTAGAGCTCCTATCTAAAGGAATGGGCAGTGAGTAAGAAAGATGAAACTTGATTCTGGAGGAGCTTCAAAGCTGGGACAGACATTTAGGGATAGCACATGGCATGTCAATAAAGTCAATAAATCACTATTTTAATTTATATAGAAATGAAGCAGAGACAGATAAAGGTGCATTGGTCAGAGGCACTGTAGTTAAGGGAGGACAAAGGCATAATTCTGAGTTTTAGCTTTATGAATAAAGTTGGGAGAATAATACTAGGTTTTGTTTTACTGGAGGCTCTCAATCTGTTTTACCAGATCACCTAAGAGAATGTAAAAGGTGTCTGCTTTATTAGCCAGACTTCTGTAGTATTTCTTGTTCCTATACTTTTACGTCACCACTTAGTAAGCAGTGCAGAGTCCTTTCCCTACTTTAGATGCTTGTATTCAATAGTAGAACTGTCAGAAATCTGGTACTGCTATATAATAAGTTTTTTAACTCTAGCACTGTTGGGTACTTGCTCATTTAATATTTTACTTTTTGATGCCCTGTGACCTTAAGATCTACAATTTTGGAATCAATGTACAAAAACTTAGCATTTTATGTGTATGTCAGTGCTTTAGCTCCTTACTGCAGTTAATGGACACATGTGAAGTTGGCCTGTCTGTAATTATGTATTATTTAAAGCAATATTTCAAAATTCAGCTCTCTGTCATACTTCAAATTTCATATAAAACTGTCAAATGCATGTAGATTTCTATTAGATTATCTTGAGCTTTTCTTCAAAAAAATCATCAAAAGTGTGTGCATTGAGAGGGAATGCTTTTTTTTTAAATACAAGGAAAGTATAAGACTACTTTTTTTAATGAAAAGGCCTTGTAAGAGTTGTCTTGTGTATATTTTTATATGTACTGTATAGTTTTCATATCAGTAACAAATTATATTCTAGTTCATAATGATTTAAAAATTTTATAATGATTAGTGATTTTAGTGCTTATTGTCTTTAAACAAACTTGCTAACTTGGAAGCTTGTTGGGAGTATTTCTGGGTCTTGTTTTCTTCGTGATGGATACTATTCATGGAGTAAGTGAAATAAAAGATGTTTCACTATATGGTTGACATCACAAAATCCTCCTTTTCTGAATCCAAATTGATGGGTTCTTTTATTATATCAAAAGCTAGTCAGAAATCAGTCTTCTAAAGTTTAATGCTTGAGCGCTGGGTTGAAAAATTGCGCTGAAGTAAATCCTCTGTTAATACACTATTAGCAAGACCTTGAAATACATAATGCCAGATGTCTAGTAGCAAGGTGAGAGCAGAAGTGCTTTTTCCAGATGGTCTCAGATACCTGAAGACATAAAAATGCTGAAAAGTATTTTTTAAAAAAACCCACCACCAAACAACCCTTTTTGCTGCATCATCATTTTATTAAAATAAAGGTTAAGCACAAAATTCAAATTAAGAAAAGATTATAGCTCTGAAAGCTGTCAAATGTGTTAAATTTTAGTCTGGGCTTCAATTATGACACCTCTGTTTTTTTGTTGTCGTTTTGTTTTCTCCTCAGCTCTGTGGGGCTGGCAAAAGCAGCTTTAGAAGCAATTAATGGTTTCAATCTCTTTGGAAATCAGGTAATAAAAATGTTTGTTTTCTCTCCTTTTTTTTTTTAGCAGTAATGATTTACGCTGTGGATCAGAGGATATTTAGAAATATCTAGCACAGTTAGACTCCAGCTTTAAAAATAGATAGTTTGCAAATTGATTGCTCCTGTGTCAGCTACAGAATCGTCTGATAAAATCATTAGTGTCCTTACTATGAAGATTTCCTTTTTTATTTAAAAAAAAATAATCTAAAACGATTGCATCTTATTCTGAAAAAGGACTTGGTTGCCGTAATCCTTGGTTGAGCATAATACAGTATACCTCTACCTACAAGCCTTACCTTAATTCTGTCTTCTTCCTTCATGTGGCTTTTGATCAAGACTTTAAACAAGCTAGTTGTACATGATTCCACTGCTTTGCTGGGTTTTAATTTCACAGTAATTTCAATGTGTTGCATAGTGGTAAAATCTTTTCCCATCCTTTCACATGGCTTGGATCAATTAAGAAAGCAAGCCTTTTCTTAGATTTTTGTCTCTGACTTATATTCTCCTTCTATGTGCATCTTTTTTTAAGTGTTATACCTACAGGAGTCTATAGCTAAAATAAAAGAATACTCTTCCAAAGTAATGGTCTAGAAAATGTACAAATGGAAGAGATAAGTCATAGTCAGGCTACCAGTGTTGTTAATGAATGGAAGTGAAGGGCAGGAGTGTGGCTAAAAAGAAAGTTGGATAGCATCAATTGAGTGTAGAAATAGTTATAAAACTTGCTGGTGAGTTTTGTCTGTAAATTGTGTGGAAGGGAGAAATAGGTTAGTCAGAAAGTGGTGAGCTCAGTACACTTGAGTACAGCTTTCCATATTCCAGTTTTCGTGGAATCTCTCATCCTTTTTGACTGGTAACTGATGGACCTTGCTCATATGCCCAAATGTCTGTATTTCATAGAAAGGAAACATTAATTGATGAAGCATGTTTTATCTCTTCTTAGGGTAGAGTAACATTAGAAAATTAGTTTAAAAAAATGACATGCATTTACATGAGTAGCATATTTTTATACTTAATTTTTCTGAAGTTAGGCACTATATGATCCTTTTGAACTTGAAGTACTATTTGTATATATTTTGAGTAAAGTTTCTGTATATTCTAGCCAGCTTCAAGGTAGGACTTCTCTTTGTCTTTCTGTAATACCAGTGCTCTCCCTTGTGTTGTAAGTCAGATGGGGCTGACTTCCAGATTGTAATATTTGTCTGTTTTCAAATATTCCACTTCAAGAAACTTGGTTAAATATACTGATTTGCCATAAAGAAGATAGTACAACGAAGAGAAGTTATAAATGGTAAAAGGATAAATGGTGAATAAGGGGAATTCTTAGGTGCTCTTTGTGTGAGCTAATGAGTATAAGCTAGGTCAACTATAATGATGTGACTGAGAGACAGTCCAAATTATGTTCCAAGTTCATTTCTGAATTGCTTGAATTATTAAAACATTCTCAGTTATTTGTGTCTCCATTTTTCTATTGGTAAAACAGAAAGTATAGATCGAAACAGACATATAAAACAATTATTAACACTGTTGGACAAAAAGTTCTTCCTTATAGCTTATTCACATAAAAACAACTGTTAAAGTAAACTTTTTAGAGCTATTCAGATGCCTGGGATGAAAAATAGAAATTCCAATTTGTTTTAAATAAACTGACACAGAAGTACAATCTACTGATTCAAAGGTATACCACTTACTGTTATTAGACCCTTCTTTGTCTTATGGCATAAAACAGGAGATCATCCTGAACAGGGATTTCTGACTCTGTAGATTTAGGCATCCATTGCCATTTTTGTGGATATCCATTTGTGGTGGGGTTTGTGGGTTTTGGGGGGATTTTTTTTGGTTGGTTTTGGTTTTTTTTTTCATCTATGTATTTGTACTAGTACTATAGTACAATAGAGTTGTTCTGTTTAGAGTCTGGTCCTCAGGAAATGTTGATGGCTGTTGCCTATGAGTGGAGAAGTATGAAAGTGCTCTTTATGCATATACAAATACACTGTTTCCAAAAATTAGGTGTAGATTTGGTTTACATATGTTTTAAAAGCTGATGTTATGCCTTAAGAACTAGGAGATACTAAGGATCTTAAATAATGATCAGACGTTTATACACACATCGTCAATATTTCAGAAAAAACATTTATCTACTTATCTTTACCTTCCCAACATTCTCAACCAGCAGTAAATGTAGCTGCTGGGGGTTTTTTTAAATGATTTTTTACTGAATTCTGAAATAGATTAATAAATTGCTGAACCAAAACCAGTTTAAATGCTTTGAGAATTTATTTCCAAGATATTTAGCATAAGCAGAAACCATTTTGACCTTCGGTCTGTGGCAGAGTTTGCCTTTGTGCTTAGCTCCAGCTGTGTTCCAATAGCTTTGAGAAATCCTGCTGAGCCCTTCAAGAGAAACTTGTTTGCACCTGCAACTACACTGGTGCAACCTGCATAAATCATTGCTGGGGACAAGAAGACTGCTCAGCCTTTCCGTGCAGTTTTTTTTGCTCACATGGTGGATGCTGGAAGAGACTAATAAATACAAATATGTAGTATTGTAGCTGTGCTCTCACACATGTATGTGTGTTATATATCTTTGAGTATATCATGATAGGTCAGTTCTCTTGTGCATTCATAGATGCACCCAGAGCAGACAAAATAAAGGTCTCTTATTGTTGATACTCACATTGAACTGTTCCTTCCCTCCCTCCCTGAATTATAGACAACATTAAAAAATAATATATTTCTGTAAGAAATCATACTACCATTTGTTCTGTAACAAAGCACTGCTTCACTGATGTTCAAATATTTTTAACGTATCCTTTGCTATACTTTTTAGATGCCAGATACAATAAAGAACAATTATGAACTGAAAAATGATTGGCTTTTTGTTTAATCTGAATTTTACATGCTTTGACGTAAAAAGGAGTTCTTTCATGGTTTTTAAATGCTAATAATTTTCATCTCCATCATACCAGAAGTATTTCATTAAAAGTAGGAGTTATAAGCATAAAAATACAGTCAAGCTGTAATCCTAGCGTTCCCTCAGTAAAAGATTTATTTACACACTGAGAAGAGAATTTTTAATATAACAGATAGATAAGCTATTTAGTTTCTCATTATTTTGCTTTATATCCTATGCTAGCATAGGATACTTTTATTCCCAGTGTATTGTGCATCTCTGAAATAATAGTTATAAATCTATATAAGGTAGGTAATATGTGTGATATTGGCATAAGAATTCTGAACTGCGCATTGATTGTAGCCAGATCCTCATATCATTGTATCATCCTATGTTCTGTTGAAGTTTGTGATGAAGAACTGTAAAAGTAGGCCTGATTTTTTTATTTTTTTACATTTAGGATACAGTGTGAACTGATTGCGTGTCAGTTCATGTTTTTACTTAATCACTTTAGAATCATCACTACTAAAAGTACTGCAACTTATTTTACCTTTTTGTGGGCTTGATATCGTTAACCCAATCCTCTGGTTTCAGAGTATCACGGAGTACAAATAGCTTGGAATTTGTATCATTAATGTAAGATTTCCATTTTAGCTACAATACCTTTTAGAAAAAATTACATATCAGCAAAAAAACTACATAGGAGGATGTGTGTTTACTGGCAATGTAAGTTAATGAACTAATGAATTTAAGTGCATGGTGCATGCATGGATGCACTAAAATGGATTGCTAGCGACAAGATGAACACCGTTTCAAGCTTGACCTAGTCATAGTATAATCAATTGTTTGTATATGAGCTACATGTCCTATATTAGTTTGTGGAAAAAATTATGCATTAAAAAAAATCAAGCCTTTGTAAGGTGTCCTTACTACAGAACTTTACAGTCTTTAGAGAAGTGAAAAATAGTTCATTTGTAAAACAAGATGCTTGTGGTTTTATGAAGTGCAAATTAGTCTGCTTTTGAATCCCCAAAGAATCCTTTACTGAAGAACATATTTTGAAACTACATGTTCACCCGTGTAGACAGATTGTGTTCAGAGTTTGTAGATTAATTTAGAGATTTGTGAATAATCAGAATCTGGATTAAGAAGAAAATAGGAGAATAACAAATCATCAAAGCAAATGTGATTATTTATGTGAATTCTTATCTCAGTGCTATTCGGTATATCTTGCTAGAATGATTAAGAGAACAGAGAGATTATTTTCCATGAGGACAGTGGAAAAACATGTTTTGTTTAGCCTAGCGAAACAAAAGCTGAGTATTTGTATGATAGCTATGCATAATTAGAGTATGAGTAAAGAGTAGCAAGAAAAAATGTCTGTTTGTAAAGCCAAATGAATGGATGCTAGTACTGGCACAAAAAGAAGGATGGTTAGGTAGTTATGTAGAAACTTAGTTGGAAAATGAAGTTTTTAATAATTAGAGCGGGTGGGTTCTTGGAACATCCTTCCTAAGAGAATAGTATACCAAAGAAACTGACTGGTTTTTAGGAGAAATTTGGTGAATTTATGGAAATTAATGGTATGGTATTTATGACAGTAACAGAATGAGTTCAGTGTTGAATGTGTCTTCCAGCGCTATAGTGATACTGAGATTCATTATCAGTTACAACATATATGAAGATATCCATTCATTAACAACCTGGATTGAGTTTCCAAGAAATTGCCTACTGATACCTTTAAATGCTGTTGATTCTGTTTAAACAGTGTTTCAGCTATGGGCATTTTTCTGGCTGTTTCAGGAAGTACCAAAAAGCTGACAGAGATATACTGTGAAATTACAGAATTTCACTAGGAAATGGGTTTTGCTAAGGAGTAGATGTTGATACCATTGACTATACAATAGCTGAAAAGCAGGTCACTTTTATTTGCTGTGGAAGTCCTTTTCCAAAGCAGTACCTCAGGTGAATATCCAATTATTTATGTTCTAACTGACTTCTAATGAAATATGCAACATCACTGTTTGGAACATTTCCTGCAGTCACAGGGAGGGACAACTACTTTTTTGCTTGTCCTTAATAAAGTCATTGTTTTTCAAGAATTAATGGGAGAGTTCATAGCTTGAATGAATCATATAATTCATAATCATTAGTAGATAAAACCGTCAAATTTTGGCTATATTTAAATTTGTTTGAAAACTCAAAACATTTTCAACTTGATGATGTCGTACATTTTCTGATGAAAATTACGAGCTACCAGACTATTGCAACATAACCTAAATAAAACAAACTAGTTAGTTTCACCAGGATATGCTAACCGTTCTTCCCTTCCCCTTAAGTAAATTTAATGTTCTGTTTACAGGGCTGCTCTTGGTCTGTTATATTTGTGGATTTTGATGCCCATAACCGTAACAGACAGACTCTCTGTTCATTGCTACCCCGAGAGTCAAGGTCTCATGTAAGTAATTAAATGTAATCCACCTCAACAGAATATGAAGAAAATAAATGGATATGAACATAATTCATAGTTCTCTGATGGCCATTAATGTTCTGCTTAGTAAAGATAGGAGTTTGTTGGGAAGATGTTAAATTTTTGCTTCCTAAATGTCACTGCAATGTAGTTGTTTCTCTGAAGTGTAATTACAATGGCATTCTTTCTTTTATGACTATTTAGGTTAAAATGGTAGTTTGTTGGTAGCTTTCTAAACAATTTTAAAATAAAATTTAAAATAATGATCTGCAGTAACTTAAGTAGGATTTGCAGTCTTGGTGATTGTTTTTCTTTTGGCCTAATTTCAACTATACACTCAGTGCCTGCATTACTGAAGCGCTTTATTTTAGCTTTAATTCATTCTTTTGTCTAGAAAAGAAGCCTTTAAGGTTGGCTTTTCATAAATTGCTGAATATGGGAGATTTCTTATTATAAGCTACTGTTACAAACAAGTAACCTCAGTGAGTAAATGTGACATAAGCATAGATTAATTTAAAAAAAATCTGCTTCAGTAGTACCGTCAAGGTAAATTTGGGTTTTGAAAATCAGTAATTTAAAATGAGTGATAATGGAGTTCTACCACTTTCTTGTTCATTCTGGAACATAATAGCTTTTTGTTCATGAAACAGACTATTAATTTTCAACATTAATAGTTTACTCATTGTGTAGAAGAATTATAGCAGAGTTGTAATACTGGGTAATTAAAATAAAAGGCACTGTCAGCTGCTTTTTTTATAGTCTAATGGTCTTTTAGAACTCTTTTGCTGTTTATTATTTGCTGGAGACTTGAAATATTCCAACGGAAGCTAATTTCATAAGTTACTTATGCTATAGAAACAATCTTTGTGTCCTTTTTCTTTTATGGGTTCATGACAATGATACTGGCAAAAAAATACGGTATTTTAAATGGTTGAATATCTTAGATATATCAGCAGAAAGGAATAACAAAACAGTGCATGACACAAAAAAGTAGTTTTAAGCTTAGTGAAACCCCAGGATTAGAACTGATCCATAGTGATGATGCACCAGTTAGTAATTTTTCCTGTGCTTTTAATTCATGACAGTTGCACACGGTTCTTGAGTGATGCTACTCATATTTTTTCCTGAAATTATTCCCTTATTACCTTATTTGTAAATCAGATAATCTTTTTTGTTACAGCACCTGAAGAATACTTCTGAAAAAGCTTTTTTGAAATGATGATTTAATCATAGTTACTTTTTAGCATTGCACCTTTATAAAATGTTTGTGATTCTTTTTGAGCATGGGATACCCAAATATTTGTGTTTCCTCCAGGAGTAACCCAGAGGATATTTTTTGTTTCCAAAGCCACAAAGTTCTAGAATGTATTCACTTATCCCTGCAGACTATCAACTCTAAAGTAGGTCAGATTTTGAGTCAAATGAGTTCTCTTTTAAATCATATATCTGAATATTGGGTTTGTAGTTTATCCTTACACATCTCTGGAAGTTGTATTTTGCCCATTATTTTAATATATTAGTACTATTATTTTGAAAAAAATAAGGTTATGTTCCAAGTGTATATTTCACTTAGTAAGTTAAACAGTCTTTGTGCATCAAGTAATTGTCAGAGATCTAATTAAATTTGTAATGTGCTATTTCTCTCGCTCCTACAGAATACAGATGCAGCTCTTTTGCCCTGTCTCAGTTATCCTGCATTTGCTTTGGATGATGAGGTTTTGTTCAGTCAAACACTAGATAAAATTATGAGAAAATTGAAAGGAAAATATGGGTTTAAAAGATTTCTGAGAGATGGGTACAGAACAGCGCTGGAGGACAAAACACGACGTTATTATAAACCAGCAGAAATTAAGGTAAAGGACTATCAGGCCTATATAAGGGCAAGTTTTGGTTTTCTAAAATGTTTTGCCAGTACTTAATAAACAAACAAACCAACAAAACCCCACCCAAAACAAGATCCCAAAAAAAAACCAAGAGAAAAGAAAACAAAAATGGAACCCCCTGGTATTTGCAATTTGAATTGCACAGTGATTCCGAATGGCTTCAAGTGAAGGAGATGCATTTTGTAATTTGGCATGTGCAGTTTTGAGGGATTGCTAAATCAGCAAGTTAGTTGTTGATTTGTTTTGTAATGAATGTGCTTCCATTTTACATCTAGGGTACAGTTGATTTCACATAACAAATAAGGAAGTTATTTATCATTTAATTTCACAGCTGACTACAGTCTGAGTGTATGGAAAACAATTTTGCTTTTGACCACAGTGTTTATCAGTAAAGGTTATCTAAATGAAAATTTACTTCTTTTTTTCTCACTAATAGTTTCTCTGTGGAAAATAAAAGATAGATTATATAAATATTCTGCTTGAGAATGAGCCACAGCATATGCAAAAGCACAGTTAAAGCGCCCATAGAATTAAGAAGCTGTAAGCTAAACAAAAAGCTGATGTACTAAAATGTTTTTGCTTCATGTCTGTCTTTTTTTTTGAAATTTTTTAATGGGATATTCAAAATACATTTCCTTAAATCAAAATGATGAAATGTCCGATTAATTTTTCTTCTTTTCAGCTTTTTGATGGCATTGAGTGTGAATTCCCTCTGTTTTTTATTTTCATGATAATTGACGGTAAGTATAGCTTTACATTCCTGTTCTTTAAAGGCGTTAGAGAGATGAGCCCTTGGAGGAAAGATACAAAATGATTATCCTACCAAAATAAACCATAATGCAGTGACGCTAAATATCTCATTGAGAGTTCTGCCTCATGGGTTAAAAAACCCAAGCACCCAGCCCAGTATTTCAGCATTTTTAATGTGAACGGTTTTTAGAATATAACTTGATATGGATTTTTTAAAAGCTTAAAGCTGTGACATTCAGTCCTACGTTGCCTTTTAAGCCTTAAAAACTTTCACAGTATATCAGAACTTCGCAGCAGCTTGTGAGAGGAAAGGAAGTGGGAAGAGAGAACACAGACAACTGCATGTTGCAGCAGGTCTTTTCAAGTTGGATGTTCTGTGGTAATTGAAACAGAATTCAGAAGAGAAGAAAGCGAACCAGAAAAGGCCTTGTTTCTCTTTGATATGCCTGTGCTTCCTGGCCACATTTTTCCACATAGCCAGTTAGTCTGATTTAAAAAAAACAAAAAAAGCACAATGTAAAAAAAAAAAAACCAACCCACTACCTAGACCTTGTCTTGAGGGTAGAAGATATACCAAAAAAGTTCACAGGATGATTTCAGGATAGAAGCTAAAACTCACATAGAACAAAAGTCTGAATAAGAAAATGAGTAAGGGTTACAGCCATCAAAAAGACTTGTAAGTGGATGAAAATCTGGCCATCTGTTTATTTTCCCTTTAGTGTGCGGAATAGTTTTCAGATAAAGATGGTGAGGGTCATAGAAATCAGCTGCCTGTCTAGACTCCTCTGTGGCCACCCACAGATTAAAATATTTTGTTTGAAGCTGTAATAAGGTTTCACAATTTTTTTTTTTCTAAAGAAATGCTTGATATTTTTCAAAGAGCGATGCCCAAAACTGAGGAGAAAGGCACTGACATTTAATGCTGCCCACTTGCAGTTTTGGGAAGAATGAAAAAGATAATTGTCTTTAACTGAAGTTAGCAGAAGAATAAAGAAAGCATTTTGCTCTTCTTGCATTACAAGGTAAAAAATACATATTTTGCACATAGTGTGCTTGTCTTTTTTTCCTGTACCACAATTTCATCAAACAGAACAATTTTGTTAGTAGATTTTTGCACATATCTCCAAATCCACAGACTTCCTTAATGCAGAATTTCAAGTGTATACAGAGTGATTTAAACTGCAAAAAGACAATGAAATAGAAGGAGTAGATTACAGTTGAATGTCTCTATAATTAAAACATTGAAGAAAGTTCAAGCTGCTGCATTGTGAATACTGGTTCAGCTGAAAGCATATTTGCCCATCCAATACACTTGCAGAGTACAAAGGAAAGCCTTTTCAGCAAAGTATATTAAGCTACTGAATATCTAGGTGACTCCTGATAGCTGGATTTTGTTACCTGTATAACAGCAGGATGGTGCTCTATTAAATAAGGAATGAGAGAGTCCTGTAAATCAGAGTCCATAATCCCCTGATTTTGTTCACATCAGCAAAATTTCTTTCCTAATTTCCTTTTTGAAAGATTAGCAGAACATATTCAAGTAACTATATATTTACTTATATTTTATTTTCTCAAACTAATTAGCTAATCTACTTTTCTGTTTTGTCAATGACAGCTTTTTAGGATTTGTAAGATATGGAGAATTAGAACAGTTTTGGCAAGTAGATACTATGGAATTAGTTATGCATTTTCTAGTAGTATTAAGAACACTGTTTTATTCCTCATGGATGATGATCATTATTATGCAACTGTTATCTTCACTAGATGATTCTTCTTATGAAAGCAATTGTATTATCACATAAATGCATCTTGTTATTCTTTACAGCATCTGCTAATAAGACTAAATTACAAATAGTCAGAATATCGTATTGCTCTTATGTCATGACTATGCCCAAGTGTTTTGAAATAGTTCAGTGTGTCACTTAAACACACCATTTTTTGTGTGCAAACTTTCATTGCATTTGTTTCTCTTGGCAAGTGATTTCATTTTATATATATATACACACTTGGGAATATTTGAAAATATAATGAACAACACTTGTCAAGCTTTGTTTTTGTATAGACCACTGAAGCATGGAAAGAAAAAAATCTCTATACAGCAGTCAGATTCCAGCTTTCTACTGCACTCTGGCTTTTCAGTAGAATAATTTGTTGGATATTCTTAACACAAAAGATAATTTTTTGTGATAGAAAAAATAAGTATTTGTGTAATATGTATATATATAATTGTGAAATAACATAAAAGTTATGTATTTGTGTAATATGTATATTGAGACATATATGAAAAAGGTCACAAAACCTAACAAAAAACATATCTAAACTTAAACATAAAAACCAATAACAAACATATCTAAACATATTATACACAGATACATCTGTATGTATACATAAATACATATAATACACACATAAACATATCTAACAAAAAACATATCTAAACTTTTTCGGAATAAAACTGTTCTGGTATAATTGTTCTCAGTGGATGAGTTTGTGGTTTTCTTTTGTCTTATTTTTGCCTTTCAGTATTCACCCTTCCTAAGAATACAAAAAGTCTGCTTTAGTACTAATTTCCTGTTAGGATTTTTCTCAAAAGGAAATAGCTTAGGACTTCTGGGTAGTAGATATGCATCTATAGATGTGGAAAAGTCTTGAACTAAATAAATCAATATGACTATTTTTTGGATAAGACATATTTGAATAGTATTTTTGAAAGCTTTTTGACATTTCTGGTTGAATGTGTAGGTAATTTTCTAGGATAAGGTAAGGAGGGAAACAGTACAGCTATTTTTAATAATATGGAAGAATATGGTAATTGGAAAGGAAAACCATGGAAATAACTTAGTGAAGGATGTACAATGAAAAGATTTCATTTGACTTGTTCCTCTTTAAATGTTAACGAATGTTCTATTTTAAAATGTCAGTGTAACTTGTCAAGTTCATCCACGTTTTCCTTGATGAACAGAAATGCTTTTGGTATTTTTCATATAACTTTTCATGTAAGAACTTTTGATGAACTGAACACTGGTCATGTTAATATTCATCAGATTCATTTTGGGATGACAAAGTTCTGCTAGAAAAACTTGTAAGATACTGGTACTCCCAGTTTACCAATTTCTCCCCAAAAGCAGCATCATAGAGTTGACTGTTCTGTTTAATATCTCAAGGCGAGTCAGCAGTTCTGAACAATGATAATAAAAAGATATAATAGTTATATAACTTACCAATGTAAACATTCCATCTAATCTTTGGAGGGGAATTTTTCAGTTTACTCCTTCAAATTCCTTTTGTATTTATTTATTGGGATTTCTAGGCAACTCACTCCTAGATCAATTTGCAACTCTATCCTAAAGATTTAGAACCAGCCTGTTTGTCTCCACACTAGCACACAAGCTCTGCTTCTTCATTCTGCTATAATTAAGGAAGTTATTTACAGCTAGCTGGGCTACTTGTCTGTGTCCAGTTCTGAGCCCCTGTAAGTTCACAGCTTTACTGTCCCATGTAACTTGCCATCGATTTCAGTTTAAGCTAATAAGAGACTGGCTGATTCATGCTCCCGGTGAGATTTAGCTGTAGCAGTGAGGATCTACAGTCTAGTCTTTTACTTTTCATGAATTATTTAATGTGTAGGCACTACCCCATTGAAAATTAAACACTAGATTTTTTTTCTTCTTTTATGAACATTAAGTTCACGGAAAAGTTAGTTCTTTCAGTAAATCAATTATTGTTTGGTTATTTTTAGGAGTTTTTAAAGGAAATCCTGCACAAGTAAAGGAATATCAGGATCTTCTGGATCCTTTGCTTCAGCATACATCTGAAGGTATTATCTGATAATCATTCTTCTAAAAGACTGTAGCTTTTTACTTATCTGAAATTATTAAAATACTGACATTCCTGTTAATGGATATTGCAGAGGAAAAATAATAGTATCACTGTGTTTTCTGATGGCAAAATACTAATGCTCAATGTAGATACATTGCATCATAAAGTGTGATAATAAAAGTAATGTTGTCTGCAAAAATGCTACTGATACAAATGTAAGATTTACGCTGTAGCCAGTGATTCCTCCCCTCCTTCACCTATGCTTCATTATTTACAAAGTTCACTTTGACTTTGCAGGAAAATATTAAATAGCAGATTGTTTCAGTGTTCCACCCGGATACAGTTGAGAATTACTCTCATCATTCATTGTCACTTAACTTCAAAAAATTTAAAAAATAACTTGGTATATGCATATGAATTTTTTCTAGCTTATAGCAGTGAAAGCACCAACATGTTAATTTTAGTACAAACGTTCTCTTACTTAAATTGTGCACGGTTAGTTTGAGTGGGAGGAAGAACAAAATGGCCTGAGAACAGAACAAGCTTCAATATACTGACAATCCAGTTTTAAAACTCAGCATCTTTAGTCACCTGTTCTTGGCATCTGTGGTAACACACATAGATGCAGAATATTTTAGTCCAACTCATTCTTTAAACTTAGAATACTTGTTGAAGTGAACTAGTTTCTGTAAGAAATACAAACATTTCCTTACCAAAGTTTCATTCCATAACAAATTTTCTGACCTTGCTGATCATTGCTTTTTTCTGATTATTAATGAGTTTGTCAAGTTCCATGGACACTAAATTAATCTTGTGGTTCCTCTTGTTAATTGTCATCAAGAATGTCTCATCTTGAAATTTCTGGATGTGTTTTGATGCCTGACTCATTTGAATAGTCCATCTCTAATAACTCTCACTTTTCAACTTTTCTCAGCTTCTTGCCAGTAATTTTTTTTTGGTGTAAGCAGATAGTCATCTGCAGCTTTATTCTGTTTATCACTTGCTCTTTGTCCAAAGAAATTAAAAATTAAAGCAATATTAAGGTGAAATTTAATTTTGGAGAAAGCATATTAATTTGCTTTTGTATTGCATATAATTAGATCAGTCATTTGTATTCATGTTTCTAAATTCCTGACTCTTGTCCGGTTAAAAACTGGTGAAATAAAGGTTATTAATCTGCAATGATCAGTAATACTTGGGGCATAATTCTAGATACAAGATATGCTATTTTCCAGTGAAGAAGTTATGCCATTTTGTTTCATGATGTTTCAAAATTAAAATGCTGTTTTTAACTTGGTTTTGCATACTTGCAAAAAATTATAACTTTCATTTAATTAAATGTTTTACTGCGTTTGACCAAGATTTTAGTTTTAAAACTAAAACCCCAAGTGTTTTGCTCTAATGCAGCTTTCATTTCTTTTGGTTATGGTTTGTCAACTGTACTGCATTTTGCTTTAGGTGAAAATTTTTTTTTTTCTTTTTGCACAGTAAGTTACTACACAGACAATGTATGTGTTCTGCAAAGAAATTCTGTGGAAATGTTTGGTGAAAAATAGTTTTAATTTTGACCTGGGTTTCCTATACTGATTGTGGTTTTGAGAAATAACAATGAATGACAACAGTCTGTTCAGTCAAATTGTTGCTAGAGTATACTTTTTTCCTGTTTTTAATCCACTTCAGGTTTATTAGAGGACTACAATTAAATAATAAGGGAAGTGGAATTTATTTACTTACTGTACTTATTTTAAAACTCTGTAGGATGTCCTGTTGTACCCAAGTATTACTATGTGCCAGCTGATTTTGTTGAACTGGAAAAGAAGAACCCTGGCAGTCAGAAACGGTTTCCTAGTAACAGTGGACGTGATGGAAAGTTTTTCTTGTGGGGACAGGCAGTTTACATCATTGCAAAACTCCTGGGTAAGAGGCTGAGGAAATTCTATCAGTTTTGACTCGTCAGAAGTGAAGAATATTTATCTTGTTTATGTTTTTCTTGAATCTGAGCAAATACATTGGCTTGAGTTTTGAATGGACTGTGGGTGGCATGTGTGTCCTCTGCTTTGGTATATATGTGATAGGCAAAAATTCTTTTTTATTCTTTATGTTAAAATTTTATGCTGCATGAAGCATACTATGGAGCTTACTGGAATATTTTATAGAATACTGAAAGTCTTCTAAACATGCTAGGTTTCTTTTCTGCTATTTCTTTCCCTGGCTTTCCCTCTTATTTAATTTTTTTCATAACAAAATATATTAACGTGACACTTTCTGGTTAACTATATCAGCTGCACCTGTACAGTGATGTTTGTAAGTGATCTATAGCATTTCATTCAAATTATTTGATGCTTTAAGCAAGACAGGTTTAAATTTTGAATAGTTGCAGTCTCAGGTAAATTTAATGTTTTCTTCTATCTGTGTTGTTTTTACCCTTCCTTTAAAATAGAAGAGACTAGATGAGCATATGAAAGTGCATTTCAAAGTTTGGCCATTGAAGCTTGTTAGGGTGAATTTCAGTCACAAATGAACTGTTGGTCTCACTTGAGAGGATTCGAAGGCTAATGCAAAAGCAGTTGTTAAGCCAGAAAAATCTTCGCAGTTAAGATTATTTTTTTTCTTAATATTTATATTAGGAGAAAGATATACTACTTTAACATGCTCAGCATTTACTTGGTAATCAGGAGACTGAGTTCTGAAAGCTTTTTTCTGTGAACACTGTAAAGGGAAACAGGCTGTTGCTGGTAAAAATGAGAAGGATGGAAGGGGAGTTTAAAAATTCAGGATTTGGCAAGCATAGTGGATGTATCTTTAGCTATGGAGGAACAGAGTCCGCCTGGTGCTCCACCTGTTTGGTTTTACTGTATTCCTAGCGTAATTCTTTTTTTAGCTAACAGGGTAAAGTAAATGCAGGCAATCTCACCTTTAGTGAAAAAAATTTTAATTTAACCTCTTAGTATTAATCAAGTAATCCTCAAATGTGTGTGCAGGACTGTAGTAATTCTCCTAGTATTCATCTTGTACTAACATTTTTGCATTTTTATACCTGAGGAATGCTAGTTAAATAAATTGTAGTTATTGTTTGATAAATGCTGTTTGAGTAACGTAACTTTCTTTTGGTTTATTTCAATTCTTTCCTTTGAACATTCTTACACTCTTATTTCTTTTCTATAATCGTGCTAAATCTCTTTTTGAAATGTTGCCATTAGTGACTGTTTCCTTTATTATTTTAAAACTTTATCTCCACTGTATTCAATACTTTTCATTCCTCTCTCCCTTTTTTCAAAGTATTTCTTTTCCTTTTCTGACATAGTCTTTGCAAATGGGGTCTAGAAATTTTATCACAAAGCTAAATCTATTCACCAATGATTGTTAAATCAGGAACTCCATTTATTCATACTAATTTATTATTGGTGCATTTGATTTTTCTCCATTCTGGGTGAAAACCTGCCTGAATAACAATCTCGTCCTTGGTGGAAGTCTTTGTGTTGTTACTTTGCTTGTTGGTGGTTGCTAATTAAGTGGAAGCCTGACTCCAAACACTTCGATTTCTGGGAAGGCACTGATTTCCCATTTCATCATCCATTCCAGAAATTGTTGTGTTGCCTCAAGGGTAGCAATTAATTTGTATTTGCTCAGCCTCCTTGCTTCTACTGTGTAGGCGAGCATACAATATAACCTTTTTAGATTCTTCTTCTGTCTGTGGGCCTAGTGTCTGCCTGTTGAGGTCCAAATTTTTCTAAATACTGCAACATGAAACCGAGTAAATTCTTACACATCTCGCTGCCTCCCACAGAGGGGCAAACAGAAGTAGTGAAGTCAAAATTTTGATCCTGCTTATAAAAGCTCTGAACAACAGAGGCTGTTTGAAGTCACCGCATGCTTATGCAACTGAAAAAATTGTTTCTGAAGGGAAAAAAGCATGCATTTTGCAGATAGTAATGCATTTTTCTTAATAGAATTTCTTTCCTGCTCTGGTTGAGGAAGTTTGTAAAGCCTTTATGATAGGGTCCCCATTTTTGAGCAAAGGAAGGGAGTGCCAGGTATTCAGCTGTTGATGCAACTCAGAATTCACTCAGTTTAGTCTTTCATCTAGTAGCTCTCTTATCTTTCCTGTGCTTTTCCATATAATTTTTATATCTTGTTCTGTGGATTCAGTGCTGCCCGGAACTAAATTATGAGTTTTTTAGCAATATTTTTTGGAGTATAGACCAAATGGAATAAAAGTTTTCAGCTGTTACTGATGTAAATAATGAGCTAACAAAGAAAACTCTGCTTTCGCATTCTGATATGCTTGTGTTTGTGATAATGGTGATGAATATTCACCGAGATTCTTCTTTTAAATAAAATTGTAAATATTGAGAGTTAGCTCAAATTTTATATTAGCCTATTGGTACAGTTTTAAATATGGAATTATTCTGACTATATATTTTAATTTCTGAGCAGTGTAAATCAATGTAAAGAAACAGTGGAAATGGAACACCTGTTCTGGAAACTATGAGGCAGAGTCTGTTAATCTTGCAATCATTTGGTTGATCAATTTTATAGCATTAGCAGCACTACAAATAATTTAAGTAACTTACATGCCTTTAGCCAGTATAAGAAGTCCGACTGTGTGGACTGGAGGGTAGATGTGATGACCGTTTTCCTTAAAATGTGTTTTGGTAACACATGTGTCAGTATATTAATAAATTGTCCATGGTAATTTTTTAATCTAGCTTTGTTGCATTTTTTTGGGGGGGGTGGAGGGGTGGTTTGTTTTTTTTTTAACATAACCACCTGTACATAGATTGTGGCTCTGCAGGAGTAGTGCAGAGCAGAGGAACAGGGTCCTTTCCTGGCAGGAGTCAAGCTGCATTCTCTCAACAGAAGGCTGAGGACAGGAGATGGTCCCGGTATCTGATGGCTGATGGTCGCTGGCGTAGCTCCCAGCAGCAGCAGGCACCTTCGTGCCTTGCTCAGTGAACTGCCCAGCCAGTGTCCTTCATTGCCTGCCCATGCGTTTTCTTTGCACTGCACTGTCTATTCTGCTCTCGGTTCTTTCCTAACACTGTTAAGCTTGAGACAGGACGTATTTTGAGTTTATAAACTACTGTCTTAATTTACTACACAGTGTAGAATTCAGAAACATTTTTTTATCAAGACAGTATTGTTTTTTTGTTGTAGCTGAATTAAGCTAGTGGAGTCATGAGTTATTTCTCTTTCAGATTAACAGCTGATTTCCTAGTGATTTGCTTTTTAAGAATATGTGCAAAATTGTTGATTTATATGTAAGAGAAATGAAAATGCACTGTGACCTCTGTAGCAGACATAAAGTAAAGATTGGACAGTTCCATGTCAAAATGAGATTTTGATAGAATGCTTATTTGAAGGGCATAATAGCTCACAGTACATTGTGAACCTTTATTCAAGGCATTTGTTGAAACTTTAATAGTATACTTTTATTGGAGTACTTAATTTTTTTTTTCAGGAGAAGGTTAAAATAATGGAATTTTAGGTTTGGAGGTTTTTTCCACATGTAAAAAATTTCATGTAGAAATTGCTAGGTTCCAAATATATCTAATTGAGGTTTTTTACAGTTTCTTCTTGAGGTATCATATCAAGAGATATCTTTGATATCCCTTGACCCTTTCAGGATTATAGTCATGTGATTACCTTGAGATAGAGGCTGTCTGCTTTTCTTTAACACTAAACAGTTTTTGCTGGTAACCATTTAGTTTCTAGTTAAAGCTCTTGAGTAATTCCATGGTTGTGGATTGAGGGCTTTTCATGTGACTTGTGGAGTCTGTTGTCTGCATATATTCTTTTTAATATATGCAGCATCTCTGTAAAAAAATGGATTGTTCTAATATACTACAGTATTATAATTAGCCGTAGCAAGAATGATGCTTGAGTCATTAGTTTTAAAATTAATATAATTTTGCAGAATGGCCTTTTGATCTGTAAATAACTGATCTAAAACACAGATCATAGCAGCAGAACCAACTACGTAAAATACATTTGCATGTCTCCATCAAAAAAGCTGCAGAAAGTACTCAAGTCATTCTGTGTTTTTATTGTTTACTTTCAGCTGACAAATTAGTAAGTCCTAAAGATATTGACCCTATTGGACGTTATATACCTCCACAAGATCAGCGGAATGTTAGCATGAGGTTTTCAAATCAGGTAAGCATAAGCTTCGTATTAAAATATTTCTACTGAAAAATTGTCATCTGTGTGTTCTATACCATCTTCTAATATTACAATTAAAGTGCTAGGAAAATACTAAATAAATGTACATTTTCTTAGCTGATTGAGGATTCCTTTTAAAGGAATATTATAACATCTGTAGTTTTGGGGAAGTGGTGCATGTTTGCCTTCAAATTAAGTGGTACAATCAAAATGATACATAAAATGTAAGTTTAAATAGCTGCTAATAGGTATGTTTCTTTGAGTTATATGCCAGGAAGGCAAGACTAAGCCTGCTTTTTTTATTCCTTCATATTAATTACCACTTCCATGTATTAATGTTTTTTGTATTTAGAGCTCCTAAGAGCTACAAGGGTGAGGTTCTTTTTTGGTGTGCATGGTATATCCATGGGTTCCTGTATTTGGCTTAAATGCACAGCAGGAATGAGTGCCCAGGGCTGGGGAATGCTTGAAACATTGTAATCCAAATCCCAAGTAGATAGGATAACAAGACAGAAAGGTGGCCTGTACGTAGGGGACTTCTTTAAAGAGGTAAGAACTGTTTTTACGGAAATGTGTAGCTAAGAGATGTTTTTCAGCCTTTTTATTTCTTGGTATAATAGGAAGCATTTATCTTAAGATTTATTCCAAGATCAGAAGTGAACAATGTTTTTTTTGTTGTATCCAAACGGTGCTTAAAACCTCTGTTTCCTACTATTTCCTGTTACCAAGGTAATCCAAGTGCCTGGGTGTTGTCTCATTCATAGTGAGACTTTAATCATTCATAGTGCAGCGCTTCTGCCATGCTAATACAAGATAATGAAAGCTCAGTGATTTAATTTGTTCCCAGTTTCTTTCTTTGTTCTTACATCATGGGATTATGAATGCTACAGAAATTGTGAGCTGCCAATACCACGGGCCCTTTTAGGAGTGCCATTAGAAGAAGCCTATATGAAATCAGTGTTGCGTGCAGCCCATCAAATTTTTTTTTTTCTTTGATTCTTGAAACCGATAACTTTTAATATGCCACAGCACAGAACACTTTGAAGAAGATGATGGTTTGTTCTAAAGATTGTGTATGCCTTTCTTTGATATGTAAAGATAAAACGATCTAAGTTACTGCGTGTGCTTCTTAATGTGGGTTAGAAGAAAGAGAGGCACTTCTGAATTAGTGGGAATTCTAGATGGCTGTGGCATCAGGCATCTGATGTAGCCTCTGAGCAGCAATGTAGAAATTGTGACCAGAATGGTTATTGTCCCTGCAGCGCTAACCAGGTGGTTGTGGAATTTCATTGGGATTGTTTGTATTGTAACAGGTGCTGCTGTATTTTGTGAGGTTTTACTATTAAATTAGTATCACGGCAGAATGTTTGTTGTTACAGATGTTAGTTCAAATTGGTCATCATTAGGAGAAGGTTAAAAAAATGAAAGGCAGATGCATAGATGTTATCAAAGTGAGTGAGGTATGCTTTATCAGCGAAGGTCTTGCAGTTAAAGTCAGCAAACTTCAAGTTCCAGTTGAGAGTCTTGGCCTTGACTTTTTTTAATCCACATTTTATATTTGCTTAAAGAGTTTGTTGGAATATTTGATTATGCCATTTTATCCAATTGAGCTAATTTCATGCAAAATCAGTATTTAGTATTTGCCTTAAAGTGCTAGAAAAATGACTAAAAATAAAATACGAAATGAGAACACGATGCATCTGAACTATGTCTTCAGAAATCAAAAGCAGTTTCTTCTTTTTAATGATGTTTTCTCTTTTCAATATAGCTAAAGAACTATTGAATTAAACTAAACAGAATAAATGAGGATATGTAAAAATTTCAAATGCCTGAGTGTATAAATTTTGTTGAGGTACAGTGTTTTGGAAGGTGATGTACCAAAAAGAAGGCTTTTTTCATTTTATTTGAAGCCTTGTGCTGAGGAAGTATTTCTTCGAGAAATGCACTTTCCATGTAGGCGTACTTTCATATCTTGATTGCGTTGACTATAATCTCTATAAACACTTGCCACTGAAAAGTTTAGTTTATCTATGGCTTTGGTGCCACTACAAAAATATGTCTGATGCCCACATCGTTGTGTAGATTTAAGCAAGCAGTGAAAGCTGTTTAAAGTATTCCAACCTTAGTTTTATAGATTTGAAGCACCTGTGAAGAATATTCTAGAATTAGTTAACATAAGATAATACAGACCTATGAAGGCAAAATTTCTATGAAAGCTATTTATGTATAACTGTAGCTATGAATGCATCACTCAAATTAGAAAATTTGATAAAAGAGGACGATCTCATTTGTTGTAGAAAACTGTGGAATCAATAAGCAGTACAGTAAAAACTTAATGGCCACTAATACTAAAATAATAATTTCATCTGTTTATAGTTAAAAGGAAGTGTGTTCTCTCCCAATTTAATGGTCAAAAAACCTTATTTTTCATTTCAGGAGAAGATCTCCGTATGTTCCCTCCTGGGGAAATGCCAGTGTGGCACTGGAGCAGGATGCTCTTTGCTAGTTTCAGTCTGTGTTCCAAAACACAATGAAGTCTAACAGCAATCAGAGAGATTCTCTTTTGCACTAATAATCTGCTTTCTAATGCTAAATGGTTGGTAGTGTTTCAGGTTAAATCCCATTCACGAGTTAAAAAGAAAATGGAATCATCAATGCTCCATTCACTTTATTGAAAGAAGATAATGCAGGGCATTTTGTTTCAGTTGGGAATAACTCTTTAGAACTGAATTCCTTAGAAGAGCTTATTTTATTATTCCTTTGTACTGTCTCCATATCCAGGAGACATAATATTATAACACAGTTTTGGTGGTTGCATTCTGTTTTGGGAGAATTTCGTGTATAAGAGGACCTGTATATAACATTTGAGAAATGAGGTGGGGTGGGGATTTTATTATTTTGTTTTGTATTTTACTGGAGCATGTGAAAGGTGATTTATTGCTATCTTGTATTTCACAAAAAATTATAATCTTACTAAATTGTCAAAGTAAGACTAATTTATCTTCTGGGTTAACTTGAAATATATGTATAGAGTTGCAGTTAATTATATTCTTTGACTGCACATGATGACTATATTCTTTTACTGTTTTGCTTTGTAGACTACGTAATCATTTATGAGGACTTCATTTAAGTTACTGGAAATTAAGGTTAATGCCCATCGATGATGTTGGGAAGAGAACAGTCAGAATGATAGACTGCTTATTTTTTTATTTTCAGGGAAGTGGGTAATGTGTAAAGAAGAACTAAAATTACTAAGTGTAGGGAGACTGAGATATATTAAGATTTTTCAGGTACCAAAATTATTTTTAGGGTTAGAGCATGTCTACTTTCGATGGTTTAGAGAGATGTATCATTGGATTACTTGTTTTGTAATGTTAATTATAAGCATATTCTTGCTTTAATTTCTCTTAACACAACTGTTTGCCATAGTTAACACAATTCTAAAATGGTTGAGTATTATTTTAGAATCTAAGGCACATGTGTGTCCATACTGTATTTAATTTTAAAAGTCTGGAGTCTTAGTAGCATTGACCATAAAACGTTTAGCAGTAGATGTTTCCAGAAGCAGATGTATTTTGTAACAGTTCAGTTGTAGTTTTGTAGCAGCAAGGTGGATTATTTGGGTTAAGTACAATTTCTTCTGTTTCATGCTATTTCTGTTTTCCTCATCTCACTCCATATGCTTGGAAAGCCCAGTAGGTACCATTTTAATTGGTGTTCTTGAATATTGTGCCCACTTTCTCACATTTTCAAAATGAATGGATTTTTTTCAGAGTTCTGAGATTTCCTGGGAATGTGTGCAGAAAGGCATATAGTGATAGCATCTGTCCAGTGAGAGTGCAGCAAAAGAATAATACTGAGCTGCTTTCTCTGCTTGTGCCAGGAATGGAGTCAGGGGTTTTTCCCTTTATTCTGCCTCCAGCGGTTCATAACCTTGTTAAAAACAATGATTTAAAAAAAAATATTTTTTTTTGAGAGGAAGAATAGCTAATCTGTTTTTTATCTTGGTCTTCTGAAAACACTGGGCTATAGTTATCATTTGCACAGCATGCAGAATATAGTTTAAACAGATACTTCCACTATGCAATGTGAAAACACCAGGCAGAAGGGTGAACCTAGGGTGTGGGGGGTCTGTTGTGGTGTCTTGGGGAGACAGTGATTGATGTTGTGTGAACAACTCCTTAGCTTGTGTTATTAGACAAATGTGAAATTGAACACATTAAAATGAAAATTTTAACAACAGGATTTATTTAGTGGAATATTTAGGCGTTTAATGCTTTTCCACATTTTTTTAAAATATATAGCAAATGCTATATATCACAATCATTGCTGAAAAGGGTGACACACTTTTTCAAGAGTATTGTATCTGTTATTTTGAGCTGTGCTTTTCTAGACCACTACTTGTGATCCTCCAGGCCTTGACGTATTAAATAACAATGAAAGTAACTTTGTTTGCTGTACAACTACAGGATTGCTGTAATTATAGTTACATTTTTCCAGAATACTTTTTCAAAGTCTAGCTATTTTTCACACAGGTTTTGTGTTGTGCCAGTTGTGCTGCGAATGCATTTTCTTGGTTATGACCTGTGTTACAACCACCACTTACTGGCTGCTGTAAATGACTCATGACCCTGGGTACGTCGGTGTATGAGAGGCATTAGTATTGGTACCAGAGAAGGACGTACCTCAGCGAAGATGCAGAATACACAGATTTATGTACAGCTTACAGTCTACGGTTACACAGTCCAACTCAGTTTGTCATTAATACAGTAATAATTAAGTTGAGCCTTAACTTGAAGACTACTCCCCAAATTAGGTCACAGGCTGTCTATAAATTAATATCTTGGAGGGGGCTGTCTCATTTTCAAGGGGTGGGTGGGTTGGGGTGTCTTCACTTTTTGTTTTATAAACATAATGCACTGATTATGGTAGAGAATTGGTTTGAGTTTTCTTACTGTTTTTATAAAGGCAATCAATAGCATGATCACCTTATTCTGAGGAGGAAGATCTTTTAATGTCACTTGACCTTCTTAATCTTGTCTCTTTGTGCACGTACTTGCATCACAAACTTATTTCATGTGGCAAAAACTTCAAAATTTTTAGCTGAAATGTAGTGTTGATAGACTTCTGGGAAAATGTTATCAAGAATTTCTTCTGCAAATCCATAAGATCTAAGTTGATATCAAGGCTCACAAATGTCTGAACAAACAAGCATTCACTCTGAACTTTTTGTTCTAAATCAGTATGTCTATCCATCTATCTTCACAGAAAATGCTGTGTTTTTGTATAATCAGTTGATAGAAGATGTATTTAACCTTTGTCATGCATGTTCTGGTAGTTTCTAGACAAAAAGCATTTTAGGAATGAAAATATTTACTTCTTTTAGTTCTCTTGATTTTGCACTCTTTGAATGCCAGAGAAAAAATGAACAAGGAGTAGCTCAGACATTTCATTTTTTAGCTAGTAATGCATGCTGGCAGTGAAAAGAAAGGTGAATTGCCATTTCAAGACCCAGGGAGTCGAGTCAATAATTTCACCCTGTATGTTGTATTCATTCATATTTGCATGGTTTCCTGATGTAAAATACTAGTATTTGTTTCAAACATGAAGTATCTGTGTTATAAAGAATGCAAGGAAATGCTGTTATCTCCTGAAAATGTAATATATCTTTCATATAACTGTAAAGAGTAGATGTCTGATGAAAATATTTCAAAGTAAAGCGTTGAAATCATCAGTTCATTATTTTAAAGGGAATATTATTGGTTACCCAAATAGCTGAGTTATTTCACTCTTTACAAAAATGTATATCAAAACAGTATGTTACATCAGGCATAAAGGAAATACATTGATTGTATAAATTCTAAATTTTTGTATGAAGCAAAATGTTTTTCCTATGTGTTTTTTCTTAAATATAAAAACCCCCACAACAAACCAAACCAAACAGTGGAAATGATTACCAGAAACCTATGTATTATTTTTTCTCCAAAATGCATCTTGCAAAGTATTATTGATAGGACAGTCCTCCCATCGTTTTGAGGTTTACAAGTTTTAGTCCCATGTTGTTCTTTCAATTTGTTCACACAGTAAGAAGCAGCAATGCAAACAGGGATGTCTGTCATACTCGTGAATTGTTCAAATAGACATGGGCCCTATTCATGCTATATCTAACAACATATTTAGCAATGCTAATAAATATTTTTTCATTATTTTCTAGGGTCCTTTAGAAAATGATGTGGTAGTACATGTGGCCCTGATAGCAGAAAGTCAGCGGTATGTATTTACTTTTATTAAGAATGTATAAATTAGGGAAGTGTTGAAGAACAGACATCTTAAATTTGCTAAAGGTATTCAAGGAATTGTAGAATATAATACTGCTACTTGTGTATCTGCTGCCAAGATAATTGTTAAAACTATGACTATTCAGTGATTTGTCATTAAATTTGTCATTATTTCGTTCGTAGCCTACAAGTTTTTCTGAACACATATGGAATCCAAACTCAGACCCCCCAGCAGGTGGAACCAATTCAGATATGGGCTCAAAAAGAACTTGTTAAAGTAAGGAATTCTGCATTTAAAATTATTTATCTATTTATACATTTCTTTTGTAACAATAGGAGTTTATATCAAACTATTAGACTCGTATCTCCTTAAGCTAATTATCTACCTTCTGCGTTTTTCTAATTCAATTGGAAGATTTGCTGACACCGGTCAGTTAGTTATACATGCTTAGTTAGAACTTTCAGTGAAACACCAAGGCCCAGTTTTCTGTATTATCTGCTTAGGCTTATCACCTGAGCCACTTTCAAAGAATAATGAACAAATAATGAAATTTTAATAATATGAATAGCACAGTAGACTAAGTGAATCTTGATGGAGAAACAAGCAAATGAGCAATAGTCAAAGAAATGGATTAAGGCAGTAGGCATAAACCATCATATAATTTCAGAGTGTAGCCCCTATAACAGGCATTATACAGTCTTCTGTAACTTTTTTTAGAAGTCCCTTGTGGTGACCATATCCAGGAAGTTTGGTGTTTAAACCCTTTTGGTTTACCCCTTTAATTCAGCACATTTAAAAATCTACAGTCAAAAATTACTGGGATGAAAGATGTCTTCAGAATCCCTTTCATCCTCTGTGAGCGCTTCAGGGTTTCCTTGTTCTATACAGGCAAGTAGTCTCCTAACAGAGTGCCATATCCTTTCACTTAAAAGTCTGGCTCTTTTAGCCCTTATCTGTACTGAGCCTCCCTGATGATGCCAGCTTAGGTGCATCTGTTCAGGTAGCTGTCAATGCCTTGTGAAGCCAGCAGTCGAAAGTAAATGGCATCGACAGGCCATACTGGTCCATTTCAGCATCCTCTTTTTTATTCAGTCATTTTTAGTCCTGTATGTGCTTCAAGCTATCCACTGCTGTTTGTCCTGGAAATACATTTAAATATAAGACACCATGGCAATGATAACATATTTCAAAATGGATTCTTTCTGACTGTATTTGTCCTGAAACTCTGTACTTGAAATTTTCATTTAACAAATAGATATTCCATAAATTTACTACAAAAGTTTACATTGTCTCTCTCAGTCACCCATCATTTCTTTGGTCTCCCTGACAAAAAGATGAGACCTTCATTAAATTTTATTATTATCAATTAAATTCCTAGCTATGACAACTTCTGTGTTAGGAATTAATGTTCAAAAGCTGGTGAGACATTGGGCAATTCTGACATTTTCTTTATACTCATGATGGGTAGGTACATCTGCCTCATCAAAATTCACTTTTAAAACAAATGTCATGAAACTATTAAATTGCCTGCAAAACCTCTTCTTAGTGGGCTTCTAGAAAAGGCTATGCTATAGCTGTGAAGTTGAAGTAATGAAGGTGTTTGGGGCATTATGAGAACTGAGGCTTGATCTCTGAGCTCATGCAAAAAAACCCAATACAAACCAAAAAGCAAACAAACAAAAAACCCTGGTATTATTTGTCATCCTTTGTGGGGAGGGGAAGCTAATGGTGGAACAATTACCTGTATTTTGTGGAAAAGAAGGTTGATCCATAGAGAACACGGATCTCAATATTTGCTATTCCAATGCCATCAATTCTCAGTAGTGTTTAATTTAATTAGAAACTTTTGGACTGGTCTAGTGGCACATGATAATGGTTTAAATCTCTAGACTTACAAACAGGCATGTGTCAGAAAAAGTAGTGTAAAAGAAACAAATGCATGAGGGGAAAATGTTGATTCAGGAAAATTAGGGATTGAAAGTAGGACTTTCAGTCATGTAAACAGATCCACAAAGTCTTGGAGGGGGGAATGAAAAGAGGAAGAAGCGGAAAACAGGAAAATGGGACAAGGTGCATGCAATATATAGGAGAAAAGTATATATGTATTGGAAATACAGTACAGGAGAATAGCAGAATACTCCACAGGCATAGACTGACAGCAGATAAAAGAACACAGAAACAGATGGTGTGAAAGACCACTCTAATTTGGTTCACTCTCATAAATCAACCCAACAGTCCAGTCTGCTTTCACAGCCGTTTCTTGCCATTAGCAGCTTTAACATTCCAGAATTGAAGGGCATTTGAATCCAGAAAAAAACTTGCTTGAAGCAGTTGGACTTGCATGAAACTGTACTTTTGTTCAGATACTGTGCTGCTGAATCCAAACTGACACTTTGATTGTAACAGCTAGAAGATGAAACTGCTTTAATAGACTGTAGAACAACATGAGGCCTCAAGCTAAAGAAAGAGTCTTTGAGGAAAGAGACAATATTACAATACTACTGGAGTTCTATTTTTGTTAAGAACACATTTTATGTTTTACATTCTAGCAGAATGAAGTCCTTTTAGTGTTAAATTATAACGTCTACTGCCATTCTGCTAGTCTCCATTATTTATTATAAAAAGGGGTTCAACATTCTTTTGGTTTTGTCATGTATAGATGGGTTATTTAAAGCTGTTAATGTTGTGATGTCTCCATTCCTTTCCCACTTGAATACGATTACTTAGTCTGGATGAACAGGTGATGTATGTAATTTTGTTTATTTTCTTGGTATTAATGCGGAAGCATAGGCAGTATCAGGAGGGCCCCAAGCTGACAGCAGTAAAAAGCTATTGAGTGTAGTATTTGTTCAAACGTTCACTTTCAATTGCTTCTGAACTATCTTCCTATAACATAAAGAAAGATTGAGCTTAGGAAAATGTTCTGAATTCTGAGTGTTCTGAAGTTTTAGTAATGTTGGGTTCCTTATGTAAAACAGCCCAAAAAAGGAATCAATGACACCTTTCAGTCTGGTTTAACTGATAACATTTATACTGTCTTGCTCACAGCTTGGTTGTTTTTTATGTTTTTATTTTCATACACTATAATAAATGAAGGTTGTCTTTAATATGCAAGATTTACAAAATTATATCAGTTGAAGTAATACCAGGCATACATAATTTAACTCAAAAAAGAATCAAGCAATGAATAATGAGATAATTCCCTCTTGCTTGTGTTGTGCACTAATTTTGCAGGCCTTTACTAAAATTAGAATAAAGATCTTTAAAGAGTTCCTGTATTACTGTTTTACCTTTGTATCCACTTTGGAAAAGCATTACAGAAGGCAAAATTGGCCAGACAATAAATGCAAATGATCCTTTAAAAAAATAATTACAATGAGCAATTTGAGGATTTGAAAAAGATTTTAATTATATAGACTAGAAAAGTAATAGGAGTAAGAAGGTAAAAATAATATAGGAGTTAATATATATTAATATAATACATTTCCTAATATAGGAAACAAGAAGTTATAGTTGAATTTTGAAACTATGCAGATAGGAAGGACTCTGGTGCTTTGCCCAAGCCTGAAGTTGCCCCCCTGTGTCCTAATCATAGCATCAGGATGCTACCCAGCAGTCCTGCTTAATGAAGACATCTCTCCTTTAATGTAAACCAGTATTAACTGTATTTTCACATTCATGAGTAAGGTGAAAATCCTTCACCCTCCCAAAATTATTATTTGGCGGGAAGGGAAACTGTTACAACACATCTACAGCAGAGTACTGGTCTGCCAGAAGTGATATGGGTTACACTGGAGGGTATGACTGACTTACAGAGTTTCCCTCAGTTTTTATAATTCTTTCTCACAGGCTTACTTCCATTTGGGAGTCAATGACAAATTGGGATTATCTGGAAGACCAGACAGGCCTATAGGATGCCTTGGAACATCAAAGGTTGTTGCAAGAAATGTTTATATTATTATTATTATTATTATTATTATTATTATTATTATTATTATTATTATTATTATTATTATTATTATTATTACTGATGTATATTTCAGATAAACATTGAATGATTCTGAATAGAATTGAAATGTAATTTTATTTTATGCATATATCTTAAAGTCCTTGTAATATATATTGTTATTATGAATGTGCATGCTCTGTCTTACTATTAAAGTGTTGTAAGTTTCCTAGACATCCAATTACAGTATTACTTGGCCAAAACAGGCTGAATGGTGATGGAGTGAACTGCTTTAACTGAAATAGAATGCAGATCTGCATACCTATTAAAAAACAGAGTACCTAAGATTAGATATGTAGGTTTTATCTTATTTTTTAACTCAACTGTTCTACATTGATTATTACTTCGATAGTTTCAAAATACCTTTTTTCCTTCTTAGCTACTTCAGTGCTTCAAATATTTTAAAGAAAAGATTAATGGAAGCTTTCTCTCTCAACAGATTTATCGCATACTGGGAAAGACTGTAGTTTGCTACTCAATCATTTTTGATCTAAGTGATTTCTACATGTCTCAGGATGTTATGATGTTGATTGATGACATTAAGGTATTTATCTGTAACTTCTCCTTTGAGAAACTGACAGAGTCTGTAGAAGAATAAACTGTGAAGTTCGATAAAATAGAAGACTGAAAGGGGAACGCTGTATAGTGTGTATTCTTCTAATACAAAAATAAATTTGCAGTTTACACTGGAAAGTGTATTAAGATGAATATCCTGTCAGCCCAGTACGAGTTCTAGTGAATATCTCTATCTGACAAAAAAACCTCACCCAAAAGTGATTGGGAATGCTGTAGTGCAGTGAGCAAATTATTACTTGTTTCTTTGGAAAAACAAATGTTCTTGGCTGGAAAGATGAACGAGACTGGTCTGTTTAAGGGCAATATGAAAGCCTGACCTGGAGGAAGTATTACTTGACTTTGCACAAATATTAAAAATTGCCTTCCTTCCCTAGCTTTAAGGCAGGCAGCAGCATGAAGCTTACCTGTCAAGTCCCCTGTGCTTGAGCAGCTACTTCCAGTGCATAGAAGGTGGTACTGGTTATTCCATGCTAGGGCCCTGGATTCCCATGCATACTTACTAGGTCATTACATGTAGTTCAGTATACCACACTCTGTCTAGTGGTTTAGTCTGTGATCAATATATATGCTAGGAGTATTTTCAGAAAACTTGTGAAATAGCAATGCTTGAAAGCATCTTATATGTATTGAAGAAGTCTGTTAGTGGTTTATTAGTTAAGAGGTTTTCCATCTGTTGGGTTTTTCCATGGTGTTATTTTAAGACAGCCTTCTAATATCTTGTGTATTCTGGTACGTTGTGTTTGTGTATTTTTTTTGGGGGGGGGCTGACTAATGTATTATTTCTTACCTAGAATGCACTGCAGTTCATTAAGCAGAATTGGAAAATGCATGGTCGTCCACTGTTTGTTGTACTTATCCGTGAGGACAATATAAGGTAAAGAGAGATAAAAGCATTATCTGCAGTGTGGTATTTACCTAATTGCAAGATTAATGGGATTCTGTTTCAAATTTCAGAGGGAGCAGATTCAATCCAATATTAGATATGTTGGCAGCCTTTAGAAAGGGAATTGTTGGAGGAGTAAAAGTTCATGTTGACAGAGTACAGGTATGATGCTTTTCCTGAATGTTGTGTTCTTACCTTCTAGTATTGGTACATGTATTCATTACTTTTGTTTTTCATGTGACTTCTAAGTATTGTGCTTAGTATCATCAATTTAAGGAGCCAAGACCCAAGACATTTGGTACAGTTTTTGTTAGATCTCTAAAGAATTATGGGCTTATTTTAATTTCTTTTGATGAGTCTTTTGAAAGTGATAATTGTCACTGAGGATTTTCAGAAAGGAGAAGGGTTTTTTTTATGTTCAGCAATCTTGTGAAATTACCACCAAAGGATAAATCCACAATTGTCAAGCATTGAGGGATTTCTTTTGATTAGATATTCAACGGGGCGGGGGGGGGGGAGGGAAGTGCCTCACATAGATTAAAATGCTTACAAGAACTAAGATCTAGTTTTAACATCTTTGCTGTTTGAATTAATCTTAAAGCAGGTACGTTACTTCATTAAAATGTGAAAATTACTAAGTCAGGTGCTGGTTTTAGATACTTGTATGTGCTAGTTAATCTTAGATTACACCTGTTAAGAATCCTTCTTTTTGTAAGAGAGAAGACCAAAGACACAGTCATCATTTCTTGATTCCTAGAAAATCATGAATTTGTAGAAGAGCTGGGTCATTTGTGAATTAAATACTATAATGGTTTAAGAGATTCTTGTAATATTTCAAATATTTATGTATTTCTACTGGTCACATGTAGGTCATGTAGTCCCTCCTGTTACCATTGACTTTTTCTATAGCAAATGCCATTACTGTCCATGGAAAACCTTTCATTAGTCTACAGTGTTTGTTGTTCTGGTTTTTATTTTTTTTTCTTAATTTAACTGCAATGACTTTCTTGCCTTGCATTTGATTAAACTGCTGTATTATCAGGTGAGAAATTTCTCAATCTACATAATGTGTGCTTATTGTTACAGTCATCAGGGAGTGAACTTCCCCTTCCATACTCATTGACCTTCTGGAAAGATTCTTTTGTTTAAAAAAGTAATTAGTAGTTTCAAAGTGTTTAAGATGTTGACAGTCACTGGTCTTTGCTTTATTTGTTATCCATTAAAAAGAGTACATGGTAAAACTACAAGCAAATGTTTATTTGGCTTTAAGGCCAGTGGTAGATGTTGGTGATCAGTGCATTTATTGGTGGAATATAGTATGATTTCTCCATCAGGTCAATCTCTCAATCTTACTGCACAGTTGTCACGTTTTGGAAACAGTCTTGTTTCATTATGGGGAGGATTTGGGAAAAGGGACATGTCTAATTCATGGCATTTTCTTAAATAATTCATCTATTCCAACAAAATATACATTTAATCTTTGTGAGTTGTATTCAGCTGCTTCATTTAGATGCATATGTTAAACGTACCTAGAGACAGAATGTGTGTCTCTCACTGGGTGAATGCTCTTTTTTCCTGTAAAATGTACACTTGTAGCTCTTTTCTGATTTTCACCTTCATTGTCACGAGTTCAAGCAGATATGCAAGTCAAAGGATGAACGACACTAGCAATAAAAGCAAAGCAGTTTTTTTTATGTTCAGTCATCTCGCAGTGTAACAGATCAATAGTTTACTTGTGTACAATGAAAACGGAATTTAAAAGTTCACAATACACACGCAATTTCATTTAGCTAATGAGAACCATCAGAAAGCAGTCTTAAAAATGCTGTAGTACATTTCATCTGATAGTATATAAATAGGAAATTCATATAAATTTGGAGTGAATGAATCATAATGACTACATCAGATAAAATCAACATTAAATTTCAGGTATGTAATATTCTGAGAGAGAAGTATTTGTAAGCTGCATTTGATGTACAAACTTAGGGCAGGGATGCTTGGATTAAGTTGGATAATTGGACTACAGAGTAGGAAATGCTATTATGTTGTGTTTTCCTGAAACATCACTGAGTGGCAGGAAAACTATCCATCCTTCAGTGATCCCTGAAATAATGAGCACTATGGTCCAGAACATGGGTATCATGCAGGACTCTGAGGAATGCAAATCCTTGATCTCAGGTGTTTTCATCAGACCTGTTTGTGGAGGTGGGGCTGGACATTGCTTGTTTAAGCAATTAACACAATTGTACATTGCAGGCAAAAGAATAGCAGAATGCCAGCAAAAAAGAGCCAGCAGCCCTGAGACACTTCTGCTGTCTTAAGTGAGATTTTAAGAAAGAAAAAATACTCTGAAAGTGTAAAGATACTTGGAACTGTAGATAAAGAAACTACTTTCTTGATGGAAACCACCTACCACATATTGAGGTCAAAAGTCAACTATGTAGTTACATACATTTCTGCATCTTTTTTAATTTTTTCAATTTTTCATTTCAGACATTAATATCTGGAGCAGTTGTTGAACAACTTGACTTCCTAAGAATCACTGAAACAGAAGAGTAAGGCTATGTGTAAATAATAATGATGAAGTATTTGATAATTAAAACATTTTCTGAGCTATGAAGGAATGAAATACTTATTTTTCAGGCCTCCTGTATTTAAGAGTTTGGAGGAGTTGGATCTTCCAAAACATTCAAAAGTCAAGAGACAGTCTAGTACTCCAAATGCTTCTGAACTGGAGCAGCAACCAGATGTAAATATTAATGACTGGAAAAACAAGTCAACATATGAGATCCTGCAGAAACTGAATGTAAGAAAACTTGATAAAAATACAGTGTAACTTCATTCTCATGAAATTAAAAATTATGTGCTAGTATTCTTTTTAACAGCAGTCTACTTAAATCAACATGAGTAGTGTCATGGTTCAATGTCAGTAACATAACTAGTAATATAAAATGTCTGATGTTCCTCTTCATACTTGAGGAATCTTCCTCTTGACAGTCCTTTATCTTAACATCACAGAACTTTCTGGCCCTTCATGCTGTAACTGTCGGCTTCCATTTCTCCCAGCTACCCAAACCATCTTCTGGTAATAAATGACCATCTAGAAGGGGATCCATTTGTCATGTGACTTATGAATAGATATTTTATTGCTAGACTTAAAATTCAGAAGACTTCAACAGTTGGTATTTACTCTGATAGTGTTGATTTCTTAAAGATACCAAGGGAAAGTTCCAATCTGGCATTTTTCCTGTATCGAGAAGAAAAGTACCAGTGATTGTTTCTAGATCCAGTGTTCGACAGGAACACATGAAGTATTCTACTTGGTTCCCTGTGTCATTACAAGCACTTCTACTGTAAACAACAGGACCCAAGAAAAGAAAATCAGGAAATGTTTCTGAGGCTGAATTATTACAACTTAACTTGAACCATGGGGAAGCCTCTGCAAGCAGCAGTGATAAGGATACAGCATACATAGGCTATGAAAGAGTTGTGAAGTCCCCTTAAAAACAAAATTTGTAGATTTTTTTTTTTTAATTAAAAAAAAAAAAGGCCCTTTAGTTTCACTTGAAGTTTTTAATAGCTCTTCTGGTTTTGCTTCACTGAAAATCTGAAGGCTATTTGTGATTATGTTGTTTCTGTTTTGTTTTTTTTTTTTTAAGGACTGCAATTGCCTAGCAAGTCAAGCATTACTCTTGAGTATATTGCTTAAAAGGGAAGGACCGAATTTTATCACCAAGGAGGGTAAGAGCTTCTTTCATTTGACTATCCTGAGTATTTCAGGAACTGGCTGTATGTTTGATTGTAATGAACATGAATAATGGCCATGCACGAAAGCAGTAGTGTAGCTATTTTCTTTGCCATTTAAAGTAATTTCTGCATTAAATAGGACAGGCAAATTCATAGCATGGTGGGGAATGAGCTGCTAAATATAGGGACTCTTTCAGATTGTTTATAGACCGGTGCTGTATCTGGTTGTTATTTTAAACACATAGGTGTAAAAAACAGGGGATTTGATGTTGTATAGAAAACTTGAAACTAAAGACAAGTTTGTGTGTCTGTAAGAGTCAGAAATGTGTGAAGCTTTGTACTGAATTTTTATTCTACTTTTATTCAATCAGACTTAATAATTCAGTGTATCTATGGAGCTTACTCTAATTTTGTATTATGGCTTTGTATTAGATCACAGGATTTAAATTCATGTGAAATAATTCAGAAGAGGCTACTGAGACTTGTGGCTTTTGTGCTGCAAGGTTTGGTGGGGTTTTTTTGTTTTTGTTTTTTTTTCCAAAGACTGCTTATTAGCTGCCTTTGTATGTATGAACGCTCCTCAGAAAAAAAGGAATGCTAAGATCAAATAATATTCTCTTAGTTATTCACTGAGCAATCTAAGTTACCACCTCATGTTATAGAGCCCTGCTTCGTAATTTTGATATGGGACAGCTGGTTCTTTTGATGGAAAGTTGTCATTTTGACATAGATATACATTATATCCCTATTGCTATATTAAAAATGTCATGGAAGATAATGTAGAGTGGAATAAAATTTATCGGCTGATACACAGTGCATTGTTGAAATGCAGTGTGAATCCAAAGTCATGGTTGGAATCTAAGCCTTAGGCACACTGTAGCCTCTGAAGCAGGCTTTTTTGCCACTGTTGCCTGTACTGTTGTCAGGCTTTGAGAGCCTCAGTAGCACTCTTTAGTCCTTTTTAGATTGTGTCCTCCTTTGATCTGGAAACAACTTGAGGCAGACTTACTAACCTCTGCAAGCAATCAGCATAAACACTTTTGACCATTAGATTGTGATGATGAACTTAAAAACTCTCTTGAAACCATATTGGTCAAAAAAAGTGCTGTTGTGCCTCTGACTGTTCAGAGGTAACTTGTATAGACCTTTTTGTGCTATCCCACATGAAATAGTAGATGATGATAACCTTTTTAATATGCACCTTGCATTAAACAGTCTGAGTCACTGACTAGAAGTTCCTGTCCTCCTACAACTGGAGATTACTGAGACTGACATTAAATAATCACACAATCAATAAAACATAGATCTAAAAATAAAAGCTGAAGAACCTTGGGTGTTCCAGCTGCAAGGCACAGGCTATGATTTTGTGAGTCAACTGCCACTACTGTTGTTACAGATGAACTTACTGTTCACCAGTAAGTGCCCGGCATGAAAAACACTGCCATTCCATCCGAGAATTTAAAATCTAGATGCTAAGTGAAGTCTAAATAATGGAATGTTTGTCACTACTTTTACCTTTAACATAATGGTCTCCACTTGACCCCCGCACAGTTGAAGAGATGTTTGTATAGCAAGTTGATGCACTACAGTCAACTGTGGGCTGACAAAGAATGGTATCTATTGTTCTGATTAGTGTAATTCACATACTTCATGCCTTCTCTGAATCCTGGGCTAGCTACTTTGACTTAGAAGCAGTGCTCTTTCCATTTCCTGCCCTCTCTTTTTTAGGTCATGTCTGTACAGCATGATGCTACTTTAATATGAAACACTTCATAAAATGTTCTCTTTGGTTTTGGCACACAGAAAATCAGCTTGGAGAAGGAGAGTAGTATATCAGTAATATGTCTTATATGTCTGTCCAATATCCCCTGATGTACTTTGCAACAGTGAAAATTAGCTTCACAAGACTAGTGCTGTAATACACCTGATTACCAAAGCCAGCTTAGATGTCACTTGAGTATCTCTGTGGTTATTGAGGGCAGAGCTGCAAAGCAGTGAAAGATCCTCTCTTTTCATACTCTCCCAACTTTCTGTAAAATGAAAGTCTTGTCCCACATGATTAACCAGGTGATCTATTGTTCATATACAAAATTGAAAACAACTCACATCTTGAAGATCAGCTATTCCAAACTTTGTCCAAACATAACACCACTTCAGTGAACTACACTGCCAAGCACAAGACGTCCCTGTTTTAGCTCAACAAAGAGGCAAGGCAGTGCAGAGAGCGTTTACATCCTGTATCCAAAACATAATCTGCAGTTTGAGGATGTACCTTACAATGGGGATTTACTTTTATAGGCAAAATCCGTGCGTAGATTAATTTTCCCCATTATATTGCGAAAACAGGCGATATCATAGGTGTCTCTATAGCATGAGCAGCAAATGTAGTTGAAATTTGGTTGGGCTTCATGCATAACAACGTACAATTGGATGATAGAGGACTTGATTGCATCTAAATTTAGATGTTAAAGCACAATAGTTAAGTGCTTTACTAAAGCTGATTCAGAATTAACTGATGCCATCAAATTACCTTATTATTAAATAAAAACCTGTGTATCTTTTTTGCTTGTGTTTTGTTTGTGGTTTTTTTTTTTTAAATGCATTTAGGTACTGTTGCTGAGCATATTGAAAGAATCTATAGAAGAGCTGGCAGCAAAAAGCTCTGGTTTGTATGCATATATCATATTTTTTTCCTAATATGTTCATAGAAGGTAAAACCGGATCCTTACGCACTTAAAGGTGGGAAGAAAAAAGACAGCTTTACTGACAAAATTGTGTTGGTTCATTGCAGCTGAAGATCTGGTCTGTAGTGCTTTAAAAAAATTAAGAAGTATTTTCTTACTGTTACCTTTTAAAATATAAAGAGTAATAAGCTGGTTTTGCTATGACTGCTATTGCTAATGTACAGTTCTTGTTAAATTCAAATAATAAGAATACTAATATTCTTACTTCTTCCAGGGCATGATAAAATATTATCAATAGCTTTCTGTAGCAATGCTGGTGATCAAATATAAATCAATTCAGTTGATACACTTGCAGTTTGTTGCCCCAAAATAATTTGCTTTAAGCCTGACTTTGTCACAATAACTTTAAGAGGTTTCAACAAGTAGGTTGGTATTTGCATGTTGTTATTAATTTCTTTGCCCTGAAGCTCACTAGAAATTTCATTTCTTTTTATTGAAGAAATGAGTTGAGCCTGTCCTGAATTCTGTTCTCTCACTCTGTTAACTATTCCTAACAGATGAGGCTGTAAATATAAAAACTATTTTTCATTTTTCATTTTAGTCTGTTCATACAGTAAAATGGGCCTTTGCCAATAATAAGGTAGAACCAGAATACCTTGGTGGTATTTTTTGTGAAGAATAAAAATCAAAATTATTTTTAGAAAAAAATATGTAAACTGTTTTTCATTTCTCTTCCATGATTGCCATGTGACATACATTATAGGTTGGTGTTGCGCTACAGTGCTGCATTTGCACAGAAATTTTCTTCTTCTATAACCCCACATATTACTACTTTACTGGTACATGGGAAACAGGTAAAGTGGCTAGAAGTCTGAAATGGACCTCCGTGAGATTTTTTTTTTTTTTTTTTTTTTGCTTAATTGCATTTTGATAGTATCGGCTAATGCATTTTTTAAATGCTTTGCTCTTGATCTTAAGAAGCGCGTAGCAGTTTTCACAGGAATCAACATCAACTGTTTGAATTTTTTACTAACACTATAGAATATTACAACTCGTTCATTATCTCTGTGGATAAATGATTCTTAGCAGCCTCAAAGCCTGTGCTAGAAAAGCTCAAATACAGATCTGTTAGGTTTGTATTTTGTCAGAAAATTATCAAAAGTATTTATATCTTTAACCATCAACTGGATATATGAAAAAAAATTTTCCTAGACGTTACAGCTAGTTTTTAACCTAGCAGTTTAAACAAGTCACTCTTTTCATACTACACATGTGAAATACTACCTCAGCATGGAAAACCAGTCTTGGTGTTACATGTTGTACTTCCTCTTGCAAAATCTTTCTAACTCTTCTTTAAATAGACTTTATAGTGCAAAATGATGAAAATGTCATAAAAGAGAAGCTGGCATCTCTTACGTGTCTGTTTTCAAGATGATACGGAGAAAAGAACGACAAGCTTTTTGTGGAGCTGGTAGTTTAATGAGTTCAAACTAAATTTATTTTTGATCCATTAACCTGTATCTAGACTAAAAAATGGAAATCCATGGAGGATTACATGAAATCTGATCCGAATTCCACTTTATAAATAATGTATGTATGTATTGAATTAGTTTTGAGACCTCTGCTGTGGCAGACTTCAAACATATATGAATTCATTAAACTAGCTTTTGATATGCAGTGGGATTGCTCTGTTTTCTGCCCTCAGGTCTGTTGTGCGCTTCGCAGCAAGTCTTTTAGGTAAACTAGTGGACAGCCTTGCACCATCTATTACTAATGTTTTAGTTCAGGGCAAGCAGGTAAGTTTTTACTCCTCAGAAATTTATTAAGGAATGATAACAGAGAAACTAAATAAATTGGCTTTTTAATTTTGAAGGCCTCTGCTTCTTTTAAAAGTGTCCAATGGCTTAAAAAATCCTTACTGAGGAAGAAAAATCCAGAGAAAATAAAGATATATTTAATACTTGCATATACGATGGGGTAATAAATTTATTTAATAAGAAAACAATACTGAAATGACAGGTCAGTGTCTAGATAAGAAGGGAAAAGGCTTGATTTACCTAACTCCTTAGATTTTATATAGATGCCCCCTTATTTCACAAAAGTTGATGGAGTCAAGTAATAAAGCTTCTTTTTAAGACTAGTGAAGATGTAGCCACTCTCTCTGTAACTGAGCATAAGACAATGGATGGGTGGCAATGGAGCAAAAAGTCTTGTAGGATTTTAGTTTTCTGTTAAATTTTAATCATGAGTGTTTCTTCCTTTCCTAAGGACTTTTTTTTTTTAATCCCAGCACAATAATTTAAATTAAGTTCATGAAGAGCTGTTTCCAAATAACAGTGATTGAATATTATGTATTCTTGTATTAAACTATGTATTGTGTATACTTACCTGTATGAAATACTATTATGACAGGTTTACCATTGTCTTACTCCAGACTCAGATCTGGGTATGTGCTTCTAGCGCTACACAGCTATAGGGGAAGCTGCACCTACATGCAGCATGATTTGTAGCTGTTTATTTTCAACTCTTTAACCTAACTTGTCTTCATTGATCCCTTTATAATAATGATCTTTATTATAGGAGAAAATCTAGTGTTGTTGTGTTTTTACTGACAGTAGATTAAAAGCAAATCAGAATTTTAACAAAATTCCTTTTATTTGGTTAAACAATCCAGTACCAGCAATATATTTTCTTAAAATGAAGGCTGTAACTTTTAGGATGCTATTAGAAATAAGAAAACAAAACTATGAATTTAATTTTGAATTTTAAGTGAGCTCCACAGCTGAAATGTCAGAAATGGAAGACTATCTAAATGTAGTGTACAGCCATGATTATACAGCCAGTTTTGAAACCAAAGCAGTGGTCTTGTATTTTTATTTTCTTTTGGAAAAATATATTCCATATTTACTGGGGTCTTTAGTGACTTTTGTTGTTTTAATAGCATCCGACTTAACAGTGTTCACAAGTCTCAGTCATTGACATAAAATTATTTTTGTATTATGAAATTTTAACAAGAGAAGCAGAGTTCATGTAGTTTCATTTCTGAATTGCTTCTGTGGTGTTTTTATTCCTGTCCATATCTTCTGAATTGTTTTCAATATACTGTAGGTGACACTTGGAGCTTTTGGCCAAGAGGAAGAAGTTATTTCTAATCCCTTATCCCCAGGAGTGATTAAGAACATCATCTATGAAAAATGTCATTTGCAAGATGAAAGAGAAGCCGTAGTTCAGCAGGAACTTGTCATACATATTGGCTGGATCATCTCAAATTCACCTGAACTTTTCAGTGGCATGCTGAAGATACGGATTGGGTATCTATTGTTCTTACTACTAGTATTGCAGGGGAACATACATACTTCAACAGAGATTGTTGCTACATTGCAAAAATGCTTTAAGTAAGATGATGCAGCAAAACTTGTATACTTCAATTTTACATTTCTAGGAAGCCTGCTTTAAATTAGTGTGCCAAAAACAGGGACACAACTGATCTCAAATTTGCCAGTCAACAGTGTAAAGTGGAGGAAGGGCAGTCCTTTTAATAGCCCATTTGAAGCTTTCCTACAGCTAATACAGTAAACTATAGGATTTTCCAAAGCTTGATCCCTATCACATTCGAGCTTTAAAACCAAAACCAGTGTAGTGGGTTAGATGCATTCTGTACAGCAAATGAGCAGCAGCAAGTATGCTGCCTCCAGGTCACCCTGTCCTGCCGGCAGCCAACAGGCAGAATGTTCTGCCTGGCTCACGTAGTGGCCAAGGAGGCAGGGGCCAGCTGGTCAGCCAGACTGTGTGTAGCTCTGGCATAGACACGTGAGTCTCCATTAGCAGTGCAGTGGGTTGAAGGGGTTCTGTTTTAGACTGTAACTGGCCTCATATCCTTACCTGAAATAATAAAGTAAGCACTTAAGTGTATTAGTGATGCTCCTGAGACAGTTTCCTACGTGGCAGCAGACACAGAACACACTGGGTGCCATCCAGTTTCCCAGTTGCAGAGTGGATACGAAGTCTGCTCACAGTTTGCTCTCTGTGCATGGGCAGCAAGGCAATCTCTACAGAAATCTTTTTATCAAGCAGTAGGTACAGGTGTAGCTGTGCATGCTTAAGGCTGGTAACTAGCATGAATTTCGTTACTGCTAAACATGTGATGTGGACATAGAGTCCTAGAAGCATAATGAATCAAACCAAACCAAACGCTGGTTCTTCCTTTAGTGTCCCACAGGTAATGTAGATGCACACAGGGTGTGCTGCTGCCTGCTCACCTATTGGGCAGGTTAGAGGGACAGGGCCGGAGGCGAGGGATGTGCTGTACTGGCAGGGAGGGAAGAATCAAGAGGTAGAGAGGACAGTAAGAGCTTTTACTGTCTGAGACTTTGAGGACTTGAGGAAGAAGGAGAGAAAAGTGTAGTCTATATGAGGCCTTTAAAAGCTTTTTGCTCACTTGAGCAGTCAGTCACCTATGTCACATAGGTTTGGGGAAAATCGGTGAAGGGTAAAGACTGCATAAATGTAATAATCTAGGAAAGATGCAGCATGAATTTGATTCCCTTCTGAAACCACACAATTCTCCTCCAGGTCAACATGCTTCTAGTTGCATTCTCTTGTTTCTAATAAGTGCACAGCTCACAATATAGCCTTGTCTAAACCAGTCTTAAAAATCTGGCAACCATGAGCAACAAATCCCTTGGAAACGGTGTTTCAAGGTGCTTAAACTATTTCTTTTCAGAGTTTCAGCACAATGATCTGCCTAAAAAGATAGCTTATTCTTTTAGAGTGCTGTCTGTAATGGAGACTTTGGGTAATAAAAGCTTCTGCAGTTCAAAAGTATTTACCATTACAGCTGTTCCTAAAATATTTTGAGGCACCAAGGTATACTTCTGATACTTGGTGAATATGTATATCTGATATCTGGCATAACAAAGACATTGTTCAAGAGCAGTTCTCTACACAAAAATATTTAAGTGCCATGGTAAAAAAAAACCTGATTTGTCTTATAAGGTTGCTAAAAATGTCTTCCTGTTCTTCAAAAAAACCCCAAAACACACACACACACACACCCCAGCTGAAAAGTAGCCCTATTACAGACACACACAACACTTCCTGACTGTTCATCAGCTACATAGTTGTCCAATTCTATACTAAACAGGTTAGGTTAAGTTATACATAACTTAGGAACCACAAACCTGAATCAAGTTTAAAACATCACTTACCTACTGGATTGTTGTATTTAGGTCTTTGATAAGGTGACCTAAAAACAGTCTGTACTGGAGTGTTATATTCCATGGTATCTGCATTTACATTGCTATCTACAGAAATTAATTATTTTTTCACATTTAGGAAGAGAAAGATGCATTTGAATAAGTACTACTTTGAAGAGGCCAGGTGCTGACTGAGATTTACAGAATTAGTAAGCATGCTTTAAAATTAGAACTTAAGTGTTCCTTCTTCCATATTTTTTTCATAGAGAAAATACAGCATTTCAGCACTGGAGGTAGATACCAGCAGTCTTTTTTCTAGCACACAAGATTCATGCTTCTACTTTAGCAGTACATTCCAGTCATCATAAACCCAAAAACTTTTCAAATCACCTGTATTACATTTAACTGCAAGGACATCTATCCTTTTGCACTTAAATACCTTTTCTGTACCCTCTACAGATCCATGTTACTCCTTTTTCCTCCCTTTTCTCATTCTCTATAGCTAATCCTTTTTGCAATTTTTTTTTCTTTCTTCCAAGGTTAATGCTAGAGATTCAATTTCCTTTATTTCAGTGTTATCGCCCACTCCAGTGAGCAAAATTAACCTTCTTGCGGAAACACCATTCCAGTTTAATAATGATTTGATTTAGTGTCTTGTTATTGATTTGTTTTGAGGGTTTCATGTTAAAATAGATCAAGTTCCTGACAGCCCTATTACTGTAAAAACCTCCAACCAACTGACTTCTACCCACCTTTTATCAGTGGAGAGTTTGGTAGGAGGTCCACTCTCAACTTTGCTATGTTTTGTGGGCCACTGCAAAGAGAAAATACCGGTGAATGCTTCCTCGCAGATACTTTTGAGTCATCAGTGAAAAAAGAACTGATTCCTAAGCCAGTTCTATTTGTTGATCTTAGTAACAAGAGGACACTATTCACCCACTAAAGTAAATAAAAGTAGCGTGTTCTGGATAATGTAATATGTCCACATTGCCTAATAGTCTCTTGTATCTTGCACCTTCAATGAATGGTTCTAGAAACCTCAAATTTAAAGCAACGCTGAATCAGCTGGCCTGACATCTCAGAATTCTGTGTAGTTACCGAGAATCCTTCAGAAAAGATTGTGACTTGACTTACATAAAGAAAAAGTATTCTGTACCTTGTAGGCTAAATAATTAAATGCCTGTGCAATGTGGCTGTACTGGTAAGAAGGTAACTCTCAGGAATACTCTGCGTTTTCTGATAAACAGAGCAAGGGTCTTTGATGTAACCCAGACTTGATCAGGTGTTATATGATGGACTGTTTGAAGAAAAACTAGTTAAATTTCTTTTCCCTTTTGATCATAATAACTACTTGAACTGAAGCAACATAGATGGTAAGAGACTGAGCTGCATGCTGTTATCTTGCTTCAGATGTATCTATACATTATTTCATCTTTGATACTATATTAGAGGCTGTAGCACTGTTTTTATATAATGTGCAGAATAAAATTCAGCATTTTCCTTCAGTAATTTGCAAAGTTCTGCCTCTCTGATACCTAAGGCTGAAAAACCTTCACTGTTGCCATATTTTAATTTAATCAGATCTTTTCAAGAGAGTAGCAAAAGAAAGAAAAGTGTGAAGACTGCAAAAAGGAATTTCAAAGGCTAAAACTATAAGTAAGCCCTGAAGACTTTTTAAATGTAAAATCATATGATTTTTACGGTTTTTTAAAAACTCATCAGCGAAATGCATATACTGTCAGAGCATAATTTTGAGTAGGAATTTTAACATCAAAAGGCAGGTAAATGTTTGTCTTAATGAACATGGGACAGAGGGGAATATGCATCTTCCCTATGAAAAGCATGCTTCACAACCTGTTTCTTAAAATCTATGGATTATCCCTCTCAGTTTGTATCATACTGCAAACAAACACAAAATCTGAGTAAATTCCACAATACAGTAAGAGTGGTAGAGTATTTGTTTAATGTTTTATTCATGTCATGACAGCCAAATAGCAGGATCATGTGGAATTCTTATGATTCTTAGACTAATTTTCATCTTTGGAAACTTCGTATTTAATTAATAGATGTATTCTTCCCTTTACTTCAGATGGATTATCCATGCTATGAAGTATGAGTTGAAAATCCGTGCTGGGGATATGCCAGCCAAGGACTTATACCAGATGTCCCCTAGTGAAGTGAAGCAGCTTCTGCTGGATATTCTTCAACCACAGCCGCAGGGGAGGTAATGAGATGTGTGGGTCTGTAGCACCTGTTTTCATTCATAGTAGGCTGTTAAGTAGTCTTCATTTCTGAACTACTTTGTATACACCTGAAATCACCAGACATCTGCAATCAGTAATATACTTATTTAACAAAAGGTAGCAAAAATGCACTTTTTCATTCTTTCACCTTTGTCCAGGTTCTACAATTGTTTCTTTTATATTGCATCTTCCCTTTTCAGCTTTATCTTTGTGAAAGTCTTACTTCATAGTAGTAATCTCTATACTTTGGCAGTAATACAAAGCGTTACATTGTGGGGAAAGGAGCCAAAAATTACTCAATACCATCTACTTAAGTAACTTATAAGAACGGTCTGTCTGTTCTTCAGTGTCCTCTTTCTTCTAGCTTATTCTATGAATTAAGAACAGATGTTGTCTGGAATTTTCAGGAGAAACTGGTGCTGCCTGAAACTTGTAATCTTTTCTCCAAGCTGTAACTGGCTGCCAAAAAGAGTATTCATTGTGATGCAATGTGTACAAGACAGAAGATAAAATTCCAATATTTCCAATTAACTGTTTTGATAAGAGTAAAGTCAAGTCGTCCTGTAGGTTTTACTTCTAGTTAAGTTAGATTAAATTTTGGCACATAATACTGCTGATCATTTCTGTAGTCCTTGACTGATGGCCTTTGCTCTCAGCAAAGAGGAAATATACCACACATCATACTACTTAGGTTCCTGCTTAATTCAGAACACATTGTTTTTTTCCTCATCTACAGTGCCTGAGAAACAAGCTCTCTCTTATCTAATTTGTGTGATGTAGAATCTCTCAGTCCAACTGACTATGCACTTTGTTTCTCCCACGTGCTTTTCACTGTATTGGTTGGGGTTATTAATGCTTGCTGTTTAGTTGCTGTCTCTACTCATGTTGATGTTGCCATTATTCATGTAAAACCTTAGCAGAACCACCCTAGGTTTCTCTTTGCAGCATTTTCCATTAAATATTATGCTATTTAGGAAACAATTTGGTCAATCACAGTAAGCAATTTGAGCACCATCCTTCATTAGACATCTTGGCTGAGTTGTCACAGTGCCTTCTGCTTTTGATTCCTTTAACATACGATAGCTGGGTCAGCAAAGAGCAGTCTGGTTGATTTTCTGAGGATGAAGATTCTTTTTTGGGGGTTATCTGAGTACAAAAGCTAGCCAGCATGTCCTTCAAAACTTCCTGTCTTTTAACTCTTCCTGTACAGTATTACGAGCTCATTTTTCCTTACCCATTAGTGAATTGTTTTTAAAAGTTCTTTTCCTGACAGGAAATACAGAGCACTGTCTCCTTATATTTTCTTTCTGTGACAGTTTTTCCTACTGTTGTGATTTTTAGAAAAAATGTCTGCTACTGTGATACAATATTTCACTGCCAATTAATTCGTCATACGTGAAGGGCTAGTGGTGTATTTACCTCCCTAACAGTCTCTCCACAACTAACCTCTCTCCAAGTTTTCATGAAAGGTAAAAGTTCTGCTATTTTCCTACCTCTTACACTGGGCTCCAGGATATTATACCATATATATGTATATATATCTCGCCAACAGAGTGCAGACTTCCACTGACACTCTTTTTGACCTATTTATGTAGGTTACGAGACTGCAAACAGCCTTTTTAAAATGAAGCATTGTTCTTTTAATGGTCCAAGCAGTTATAAAACTCATTTTTCTCATACAGTGTACAGGACTCTCTTCCTTACCATAGTAATTTAGATACGTCAGAGTATTTTTGACATCTTCAAATGCTTCTTTCTTTGAAATCAACCTTTTATTTCTATTACAATTTGTCTTTTTGTTTTTATGAATGTTTTCTTGGCCTAGTCCAAGGACAGAGTTGTACAGAGAATGAGATGGAACTGTCATAGAAGGCACAAGTGTTTGGCAGTGAAGTGTTTTATTGAGAAGTGAGTTATGAGACTTTTTTTTTAATTTGTCATGTTAATCCAATACAGTTATACATGAAAAAAACCACTGCATATTGGCTTGATCATGGCAGTGGTAATTAGAAGTCAATAGTAAGTCACTGACAGCTATTGTATCACAAGTGCTTTAAACCCTTAACTTTAAATATCTCCTTTGTTTTCATAAAGCATATCCCAGTTACCTAGAGCTCAAACCTGTTCAGAAGATGCATCACTTACTGATACTTTTTTCTCTTTTTTTAAAAAATACTTAAAAAACACCACAACCACACTGTTTGCTTGGTCATCTTAGTGTAGCTCCCAACTACACTAGAAACTGAAGTGTGAGAACGCACATGGAGTTGTCAGAAGTAGAGTTCTCCTCTCTGGTCAGATCTCAGAAGGAATTCTCACCATTTCTCCAGTATTTAAGGTTTTTCAGTGTAAGAGCTTTTTGTTATTTCATCAGACACACTGGCATCTACATAAACAAGTAATTTTACTGACAAGTAATTTTATTGTGAACATTCAAGCTAAGCTAGCAATACAAATGGAGGGAAAACTAAAAAACCAAAAATGTTAGTGCTGAATTTCATTTGAGCTAGGCTACAAAAGTTCTGCAGAACAACAAAGATCGCAAAGTTGCCCAGGGCATTTCCCCCTGTTTTTTTTTTCTTTCTCTTTTCAAACAGCCTACCAGAACCAGGTCTTTGAAATACAGAAAGCCATGTAGCCAAGCCAATTTAAATGTAGTTTTGCTAAAAAAACCCCAAACAAATCCATAATGGTAAATAATATGTAATAATACTGTATTGATTCCTGAGTTGCAGATATCCAGATATTTAGGTATAGAAACTTTCCACCTTTCCTTTCCTGAATAAGTTGCATCCTTGATGTACTTGGTCCCTCTTATTAAGGTTCTAAAAGAGCTGTTTGTGACCTGAGAAGACATGGAACATTTTTTTAAAAAGCCCTTTTGGAGGAATATTGAACTAAGACACAAAAGTATTAGTTGCTTTTCATCAGAGCTTTGCTTCCTAGGGGAGCTTTCACTACTATCTTACCATGTAAAAAGAGATTTTCTACTTAAAATTTAAAAACCAACTAAAGACAGTAACTTTTAGGAAGACTCTTCTGTCAAATATGTGCAATATTGCTACACGAGATTTAATTGTGTACTGTGAATCCACCAATTAAAATCACATGCATGACTGCCACTTCTTAAAATTGGTGTCTCAAACGTTTTGGCTAAAGCCCCATTACTGTAGTAATACTGAGAAGTTAAAATATGAAAATTGAATTCCAGACTTCATCTGTGTAAGTAAAAAAAAAAAAAGGCAGAGACAGTATGCTTCTGAAGGCAAACAAAATTTGTAATTTATGGAGAATGTAACTCAATTTGTTCAAAGTTCTAATTTAACAAAACGACTCGAGGATTTTCTGGATTTACAGGTCACTTGTTTTTCTGCACATTGTCATAAAAGAACCTACCTTCAGCAATCCTGCTGAAATGCATTTTTCTAACCTGGTATTTGAATTGGAATGATAGGTGTTTCTAATCCATCATCTATTGCATTTTGTATTTTATAGATGCAGAATTTCATTGAGCTGTGTTTATATAATGAATTGTTTTGCCTGTTGTAGTATGATAAAACAAATTTTAATGTTATAGTTAATACTGATTTTTTTCATTGTGTATAAATTTGGCTGTCATAGGTACCACACAGTGACTTCTGTATGTTTTAGTTTATGGTGACTTAGATTGATTAGACATGATGAATTCAGCCTACTACTGTTACTGTACTAGATAGATTTCACAGTTAATTCTTTTTCTCCAGTTACTTAAAGCACAAATACACACATAAGAATAACATTCTAACTTCTATATGCTGAGCATCTTGATTTTGTTTGCTTTAGAGTGTAACTTACCAGAAAGCACAACATATACTGCATATGCATCATGAATATGTATTTGATGTCACCGCTTACCTTACTGGCTTGCACCACAGAACAGGGCTTGGTTCTACATCTGTAACAGTTTTTTCCTTCAAGTTCTCAATTTTCTTTGTCCACAGAGGCTGGCTGAACAGAAGACAGATAGATGGTTGTCTCAATCGAACTCCTGCTGGATTCTATGATCGGGTGTGGCAGATCTTAGAAAGAACTCCTAATGGTTTAATAGTGGCAGGGAAATTTCTACCACAGGTAAAACCAGCAGAGATGCTCAGTTATTTCTGCTCTACCTGACTATTAATGGTGTATTACTTTATCACTAATGTCTATTTTATGCCATAATGTACTACTTAGGCTAATTTGTTCCTGGTACGATTTTTTTTCTAAAAAAAGTATTTTCAAGTTTTCTTTTTGGTTCTGAGTAAAATACAATTAGAATAAAATGGAAGTCAGTTATTGCTACTAAAACACATTTATAAAAGCATAAGTCTAGAAGACCCTTTCCAAGTCTGGGACTCTGAAATCTGCTCCCTTTTTTGATCCTCAGTAGTCGTATTTCTTAGTTGAGTATTATTTATTCTACAAACATGTAGTCTCTACCTGGGGGTGGTTTTGATTTAATGCAAATCATCTTTGAGTAAAAGTATTATTTGTTTTTCAGCAACCAACTTTATCGGATATGACGATGTATGAAATGAATTTTTCCCTTCTAGTTGAAGATATGCTGCAAAATATTGACCAGCCGGAATATAGACAAATTATTGTAGAGGTCTGTGGCCTACAATAAATGAAATTTTATAATGTACATGAGTATGTTACAGCTTAAAAGAAGATAAGTAACCAAGGCTCAAATATTTGAAGAAAGAGCATTTTAAATATGAACACTTGCTTCAGTGGTTTCTCCATAGATTTTGTATGATTAAACAGGTGCCTGTTAACATGTTCACAATATACTAAGTTCTTGATGCTCTTCCCCTTTAGCAAATAGATAAGCGTTAATGACAGTGCCAATACAATTAGGTCACAGGAGGTGAAAACTACTAAGAATAATTCCAAAGTAGCTTTCCTTCAAAGTCCGTAGCCCATGCCTTTTCCTAACAATTTTCTAGATCTAGGGAAAAACTGCTCTAAAATATCAGTTTGCCCTGTGCTAGATTCTTCCTTCCTATTTTGCTGAGGTTGTCCAGTAAGTTGCTTTATGCTACTGAATCAACTAACTCCCAGTTTCCTTATGTTCCCATACCTAACAGTAAAGCAAGAGGCTGTTTAAACTCCTTCCCCACCACTGCACATAATGTATACTTTTTGAACAGATCAGGAGCATCTGTACCATTGGTAACTGACAGCTGTGCTGTCAGCAGCATTCATTGTGAGTTCCCAAGTATATGCCTCTAGCACTTGTGAATTATTCCTCCACAGTAAAATCAAATCCATCTCAATTCTGGCTAACAACTAATGGTCATGCTGCTTGCTGGAACATCCCCAATTTTTACTAAAAGATAACACAATTATCAAAACCCAAGATGACCAAAAGAGACTCTTAATACCTACTTGTAGCTATTATGACAGGTCACTCATGTTCACCTTCCTTTTTTAAACCTCCTTCAAATATAAGGAAGGTAAATTCTCTTGAACCGAGACGTTCTATTGGTGTCTATTGACTTTGGTTTTTATAAACTTTGTCCTAGTATGATTATACCATATGTGATTATGCCTCAGAACATCAAATGCTGAGATTCAGCGTTCGCTGGTTTTCATCCTCTCCAGATGCTGAGCACCAGCATTTGGGCAGCCACAGAGTGAACTGAATAATCTGGAAAATAACTTCCCTGGCAAAGTTAGATGTTAATGTCAATCATTTATGCAATGCCCTTTACTAGGTAGTCACCAGAAATGTTAATCTTTCATAAAAACCTGCTTTTTCAGTGATTTTTTTTTTTTAATCAAAGTCAGAATTCTATTATCTGTGCACTATTACATGTGCCATTAGTAAATGGCTTCCTGCTTGAAAGAGGCATATGTTAATAATTATTAACAGTGCTTTTATATAACCTGAATTTTAAAAAAAATCAAATTTAAAGTCTTACAGTCTTTTTCTGCATTCTAGTTGTTGATGGTTATATCTGTTATTTTGGAGAGAAATCCTGAGCTAGAGTTCCAGGACAAAGTGGACTTGGACAAAGTGGTGCAGGAAGCATTTCATGACTTTCAGAAAGATCACAGCAGTCCAAAGGGAGATGAAAAACAAGTGAGTAAAATATTACTGTCTTACAGAATTTATCTTTCTTACTGAAGTTAGTTATAAATGTTAACTCTGTGTGATTCTGAATTATTTTTTATTCTTAGATCATAGAATGGTTTGAGTTGAAAGGAACCTTAAAGATCATCCAGTTCCAACTCCCTGCCATGGGCAGGGACACCTTCCACTAGACCAGGTTGCTCAAAGCCCCGTCCAACCTGGCCTTGAACGCTGCCAGGGAGGGGGCAGCCACAGCTTCTCTGGGCAACCTGTGCCAGTGTCTCACCACCCTCACAGGAAAGAATTTCTTCCTTGCATCTAATCTAAATCTGTCCTCTTTCAGTTTAAAACCATTACCCTTTGTCCTATCCCTGCACCCCCTGATCAAGAGTCCCTCCCTACCTTTCCTGTAGCCCCCTCTAAGTACTGGGAGGCCGCTCTAAGGTCTCTCCGGAGCCTACTCCAGGCTGAACACCCCCAACTCTCTCAGCCTGTCCTCACAGGGGAGGTGCTCCAGCCCCCTGATCATGTTTGTGGCCTCCTCTGGACCCGCTCCAACAGGTCCATGTCCTTCTTCCAGGAACCTCCTGGATTGCTATGCCCTGCTGTGTTGCCCCTCCAACAGATATTGGAGTGGTTGAAGTCCCCCATGAGGACCAGGGCTTGTGACCATGGGGCTGCTCCTATCTGTCTATAGAGGGCCCCATCCACTGGTCGAGTGGCCTGTAGCAGACTCCCACTATAATGTCTCCTGTCCCTGCCTTCCCTTTAATCCCTACCCATAAGCTCTCAGTCAGCCCCTCATCCATAGCCAGGCGGAGCTCCATGCACCCCAGCTGGTCATTGACTAGAGGGTGACCCCCCACCTCCTTGTCTCTCCTGCCTGTCCTTCCTAAAGAGCCTGTACCCTTCTATTCTAACACTCCAGTTACAGGAGCCATCCCACCATGTCTCCATGATGCCAGTAAGATCAATGATGCCACTCCAATCGTTGATAGGAGTTCAGAATTGAACACTAATATTAAATTAATATACCCAAGTACTGCATAAGTCTGCAAAGAGCCTATAAGCAGAAATAAAAGATGTGCACTTACTTTATTGCTGAATTGTGAATTCAAACTGGTATGGTAAGGAGAACACTCACAGTGTTACATAGTTCTGAAATGAGAGTCTGAGAAAAGCTGAAATAGTTATAATACTCATTAAAGGGGAAAGAATTAATTAGGGGGGACCCTAGAACAGAGAAGAGTTAAGTATAACAAAAAAATGAACAAAAAACTAATGCTCAGCAAAGGAGTGTGAACTTAAGATCTTTTGTACACAGATGCTAAGAAAAATTAAGTAACCAGAGAACTCATATTAACAATACTAATGTAGGAACTTTAAATGCAAAACTGCTCTTAGCTACTGATTTTTGTGCTACAGTTGCATTCATGACCCTAGCAAGCTTTTAATCTCTAAGGCTTAAAATCCAAATGAAACTTGATCATTAAGTACCTTTTAAGATATACCTCACTAGGATTTTAGGTTTTATGCTTTAAGGACTTCTAAATATTTGGTGCCTCAAATCTTTGAAATTCTGTAGTAACGGCAACTGGTTGAAAGAGGAAGAATGAGTAAAGCAGTGGGACAAGTCCCTGTGCTACTGAGGATGATCTTCCTTGCTCTGTCTGGCATTTATTGTACACAAGGTATTTGGAGATATCTGTGCTAGCTCTGAATAATCTATTGATTCTTAACATACTGATACACAACAGCACTTCCTGTTGCTGAATTAGCTCCTTTAAAAGATGAGGAAGGATGTGCTCCTTAAGAATTCTTTCAAAAGTTTCAAGGTTCACTCTTTTGCCACTACATTTTGTAATAAGATTTGAAAGCAAGCCAGATATCCAGCCTTAGCAACATACCACCTTGCACAATACCTTTGTTTCTAAAAGGACACAATTTTCTTGAAATTATAATTCTTTTGGCCTGCCCATTTTGGAGGGTAATGACTGTGGTTGCAGCTACAGCAAAATCAGACTTACCATCCACACAAATGGCTATGAAGTGCCAGCTCTGCACAGTATCTTGAATATGCTACTGAATTCTGTGACAAGCTGGAAATCCCCAATGGCTATAAGAAAGAAAAATTCCATGCAAAATCCAGTTTTCACTAGTGCTGCCCTAGCCTCCATTGAAGTAATGGATTTTTTTCCAAGCCCAAATCTACTTAAGAGTGGTGCCTTTTTGTCTTTTAGAAAGAAATCTCAATTTATAGTTGTGAATATGTTGTTGGAAATTCCAACTTCTTACATTAAAATTTTCTGGAACCTGACTCTCCCATATTCCCAGGTGCATGCTGCCCACTGGCAGTTAACTGTAGCCTGCTTAGGATTGTTCTGATGATATTCTGTCTCAAGTTTTCCTAACAAACACGGCTTAAAGAACTCCTGATTCACCTGAACTACGCTCTTCTACTAAACTGACTTGCAAATATTTTGATCTTTGTTAATTCCCTGTTAATGTGTAATAAATATCAAAAGTATTTACTCCAGTAATTTCAAACACAGCCATAAACTACAGAAGTCTAATATTTTCACCATGCAATTTCTGCCCTTGGTTTAATAGACGTAACCAATTTCCTGAATTAAAGTGTTGAACCTTTATTATAGCAGCCGATACATAATTTGAGAATAAGCAGATGTTTTAGCATCATTAACTGTGCAAAACAGGTGTTCAGTGAAGGATACCTATTTTGTTGATCTGATTAATGAATTAGTTCATGTGCTACCTGTGGTTTGGTTCTTGGATGTAAAAAAAATTTCTTATTCTTCCAAATAAATCTTTAGTCAGTATCTCTACATGTACACCTAAGGACCTGGCTCACAATCCTACTGTGGTGGCACAGTAGTTACAGCATAGTAGTCATCCAGCTACATGTTTTAAGAGAGCAGTTGTTCCCTGACACTTTATACATTTAAAAAAACTATTAAGAAGGTGGTATCTGTACAGGACTTGAAAATTCAATAAAGAAATATATGCAATGCATTTTAGTAATCTGTTTTCCACATGTTCAGGTAAGTATATATGGGAGATTTCTGAAAATTGAGCAGAATTATAGAGTCTGAAAAACACATTTGCATTTAACGTATTTGTGATGTTCCTCTTGTTCGCCTGTGTTTGGCTGCTTTACATAATCACCACTAAAGGAAACATCTTTTCCCTCTCCTGCAGGATGACATGACTGCGTTCTACAACACTCACCCAGCTGGAAAAAAGGGAACGTGCAGCTACTTGAGTAAGGCTGTGATCACTTTATTGCTGGAAGGGGAAATGAAACCAAGCAATGATGATCCTTGTACCATTAGCTAAAGCTTGAAGCACAACATAGGAATTGTTGCTTTATTTAGTGTTCTGTGTATTTTCATGCATATATTAGAATACTGTTTTGAAGAGTAACCCTGGCTAGTAATACAAATGCACACTATCCTTTGCTGAAAGAAGTGCCATTAAAGATACTAAGTGCCACCTAAGTTTTTCCTTTCTCAACTATGCAGCATGAAACTCTGAGCACATGAAGTTAGTCATATGATATTTGATTAAGTTGAATGGGATTGTACTTATGATCTTAAATTTAACATAGTAACTTCAAGAGAAATGCCGTATGAGATTTTGTCTTTATACCTCTATTTATTTATAATTACAAACAAGTTTATTGTAAATTCTAAATGAAATACAAAAAATACCATAATTAACATGAATACCAATCAGTGTGGAAATATGAAAATTGGATTTTTTTTTAATTATTCTACACTCACACAAATTGGAGTGAAAATTCAGTAGTTATTCTTTAAAGTTTTTCTGTATCAGTTCAATTGATAGCATACATTTAGGGTTTTTTTAATTTACCAGTTGATAACTTGATATGCAGGTTTCATCCTAAGACAGCAACTTTTTATCTCTAGCAATAAATATCACTGCAGTTTTGCAATTTTGTTTAAACATCTGTAAGTTAACAAGGGAAACATATGCTAAGAAGGTAAAAGTTTGTTTAATAAAAGGTCAAACAAGCTGTATTTAAAATTTACATTAGTGAAGAAAAAGCTTTGTATTACATAAACTATCAATGCATTAAAGAATTCAAGATACACTTATTTATCTCCTAAATGTGTGAAATCACTGTATACTATATGCTTTATTTTAGTGAAAGTAATAAAAAGCAAATGCTTGTAAAAAAACCTGTCAATAAAAATAATTTTAAGTTACATGCAGACTCCTGTTGACTTTAGTGGCTACTTGAACTGCCTTGAGTGGATCATTAAAGTGCCTCTTTTAGCAGCACAAAATATACTAAAGCTTTAGAACTGGTCCTCAGACATTTTGATAATTAAATTAATAGTGACCAGCTACAACTCAACTGTCAATAAATTGTTGCCATATTGATATCAAAGGCAGGTAGTTTTAACTTAGAGATAGAGGGCAAAACTAGTGGAAAAAGTGATGGAGTGAGTCTGGGCACAAGAGGAGTATTTATTTGAACACGCCTAAGCGGGGGTTAGTGCTTCCCTGATTTGCAGAGCTTCCCCAGAAATCACAGAATCAATCCTTCTCAAACCAAGTGGTAGAAGAACGTTTTGTTGAAGGAGGATGCTAAACCATTAACAAATCTTTGTCAAATGATGTGAAGAATGAGTAAGGTTGGAAAAGCTAATTTGGGACTAATAGAGTAGTGATCCTACTGCTCTTCCTTGCTGTAATACATTCATCATTCAAAGAAGAGTGGAGGGGGGCAGGGGGGACAGGGAAGGAAAATCCAGAGGAAACACACCTAGTTACTCACCATTCGGTACATTATTGTAGTGTGTTGGTACATTTAATAGTAGAACATTGCCTGAGGGGCTACAGCATTGCTCTAGCTCCAGCAAGAAGGCCACAATTAAACAGCAGACTCAGTTCACAGCAGTTGTAAACACTGAATGAGCCACTAGTTTGAACAGCAGTCCAACATATCCTCGAATTTTTTACTTCATTACTGCCTTAGGAGTTACCAACTACATTGAATTCCACTTGCTGCTTTTTTTTTTTCCTTATTGCTTACAGACCGACAGCTGGTCATGGATCAGTGATTACATAGGTAGCAAGCATGTCTATTTATTTCTAGGGTTTTTAAAAATACTCTTTAAAATTGATGTATCTGTTGCCATACAAACACAGAACATAACTCTTGTCTACAAACTATAAATCCTATTGAAAGGAAACAATCCTTTAAACACAAAATCTACAGCTTACTTCAGGAGCACTGGCATTTTGCTAGACAGTAACACAGTTGTTTGCTTTTGCAATTACTTGTGATTTAAAATGTAACTGCACATGAATTCTTAAAATAACAGGATAGCAGTTTTGCATTTTTTACATCACTTACCACTTCTTACTTCTTCTCTTTAGCTCTTACTCCTTTAGTACCTCTCGTTACTAGTAGGCCTCAAGTTTGCTGATCTTGGCCTGAACTGTGTAGCTGCAAATGAATGAAAACTCCAGTCAACACTTTTCCTTATACACAGTTGGAATGAAAATCCATGAAAACTATTTCTTTTTTACTTTATAGTGTTGGATACATGGTTTATGCAAGTGTGATTGTGGCAGTTTTTCAGCTTCTACAAAATAAGGATAAGTACCTAGATTAGAAGATGAAGATAGCAAAATCCAGCAGAGTCTGTAGTCTCTGAAAAAGGTTCTCATGTCTGGAAGGACAACACCGTTAATTTTTCTCTTCTCTTCCTGAAGCAGGGCCAAGAAAGGAGCTTGATACAAATGGCTCTTACATAGCATGCCTACTAAATCATAGTTATAAAAGACAGCACAACTTTTGGAAAAGAAACTAAAATTTCTACTAAAGAACATTTTTACTACATTATGAAATGTTTGAAATCACAGAGGAAAGAGAAACCTTGGTGAGTAGCAGAAAATAAATGGTTAATCAGTTTTTGAACAGCTATTGTTCAGGTAATGTGTGGTTAATATTTAACAACTTGGGCCCTATTTCTTCAAAAACATTCTGCCTCAAGAGAACAAGTAAAGAGGTGCATTTGAGGTTGCAGATTAATAACCAGAGGTGCAACAATCCATACAGTCCCCTGTGTACTTACAAGAGCTACTGGCAATAGAGTTGCTCCAGCCATTAGAGAACTAAGTCCCAAAGGGCTCAGTATTGGTTCACACCATTCAGTTCCCTTATTAGACACTTTCACAGTGTTCCAAAACCTGAAAAACCATTCTGCTTACTAGAGGAAGTAGGATCCATTCAAACACTGCGAAAACAATAGTTGAAACAGTTTAAAGCTATTGAGTAAACGTAGGTTGTTTTTAAACACTATTTTTTTCCAGGTTGCTTTATCAGATACTCTTGAGAGTAAGATCAAATGATTTCAGCTAAGCATACCACAGAAAAAAAATTCCATTTTCCTCTGCTATTAGAGCAGAAATACCAACTTGCAGCGGCAACTCCTGATGTAAATACACATAACCCACCCCCCTCTCCAACCCCAAACTCAATCACCTTTGATTTTGCCAAAACCATCATCTTCACACTGTGGATTACTGTGACAGTTGATAGGTGTCATGTTCACAGTGCATCAGCCATTTCAAACTGCTCTAGTCCTCAAGAGAATTCAGAAGGTAAGAAGGTGATGCAATTCAAAGCTGACTTTCTTGTCGTTTTTGCTGTTAGCTTTGTTGCTTTCCTCCATATGAATTTTCATTCTTCTTTTGCCTACATATCAGTTTGTGCAACTTACACGAAACTGATACAGAAAAGAAACAGAACCAGATTAATAATAAATAAATCTGAGAAACCTTCGTTATTTGCTAATCTGCAACAGCAGAAAATGTAGTAAGAGATCCTGATTTGAAACGGCTTTTATTGGGTCAGTCCTGGAGCATGTAACATGATGCTATCAAAACACTGATAAGTTGAGGCATTTTTCTGAATAACATTTTGTCATCAAGGTCTGTTAGCATGCAGTGTATTTGATAACAGCAAGTTTAGGTTTAGTATGATAATACCATTAGATAGCTACCATTCTGCTTTTGTAATTTAGATCTCATATTTTTTGTTCTCACTGCTATTAAAAATACTTTCTTAAACCTTATACATGGAGTTCATGCCATGGAAACTCCTCAAGCAATCATCAGTGTTCATGATCAGTGTCATTTTATATTTCTGTACCTCCTACAGTTTTCAAGAAAGTCTACCTGCTTGACCAACAGCATTTTTGAGACTTAAAATTAACCTTCTGTAAAATGCTTTTCAGCTACTGGGACAACAACAAAACAAAGTCAGTCTTTGTATGCTAGTTTGCAAGAGGAAAAAACAAATGTACCAAAAGAAGTGGGCGCAGTGGGGCAGTCAGATGCTTAAAATATAAATTAAGAAAATAGAGAAGTGCAATTAATTCCACTGAAGCCTGTGTATCTCATCCCAAAATCAATCAAGAAAATGGCTTGATTGGATTTTTAGATAATTATGATCTACAAAACCCCTGCCAAACATATTCTCTTCTCCAGAAGTGTAACAGTCTTTTAAACTAATGAACTAAGCCTTGCAGCATGGAAAGAGAAAATTAAATAAGCAGGAAAGACAGCCTATGGTCTGCCATAAACACAAAATGCAAGTGTTGTGAAACACTGCTGTGAGCTCAAAGGTAATGTGCTTGATTAGATACACTGTTCATACCTACTTCTGATCCTTTCACACTCAAATACGAAAGAAGTCATGGGTTGCGTGTGTGAATATGGGGAGAAGGTAAGAGGGAAACACAGCTGGGGTCTTAACTAGAGGGAACATAAAGGATTTCCCCTCAGTGTTGTGGTCTTGTGTTTTTGTGGGTGTTTGTGTTGTGGGAATGAAATAATGTTGTATTCTTTTAATTTATCTATGTAGCACTCTGACATTAGGAACTATAAACGATAGGTGTTTTTTCCACCTGAGCATGCTTTTCCTTTTGCACACTAGCAAGAGCTGGAACAAAAACAAATGTAGAAACATCAGATATAAGGAATGTAAAAATCTACTTGTGGTGGGTCTTTCCTGAATCAGACAGACTCTCCTGAAAGGTTTGCAAGAGTTCCTTACGTAAACATTCTGTAAAAGTGCATGCTTCTCACAAGCGAAAGGAAAGAGGGACAGAACAACTTCCCTTGTCTTCACCCGTATACATACTGGATAAATTTTGATCTGATCTGAAAAAAAATAACAATGAAGTCTCTTATTTCATAAAATAACAACTCTCTAAGGCAAAAAAGATGCTATTTGGAATAATGTTTCCTGCCAGTGCCAGACAGGAAGGGTTGAGCTCACCTAAGCCTGATCCCTATGGGCAAGTGGCATGAAGCTTAGAAAGCCCTTACAGAATGCCACTAGTTAGTGGTTTTAGTGATGATGTTGTGGCCAAATAGAGAGGCAAAAGGGTGACATCACACATAGGAAAAAAAGAATAAAATTTATAGGAACCATTTCTTACTCAACTTTCAAATTAGTGAAACAATCAAAAGAAAGAGGCCTGGAGGCTCTATGCCTCGGCACATCAAGAAATGCACTCAGGTGCAAGTGTGTATAGGAAGAGAGGACATCATATTGTTTTACATCTGTACAAGACCACAGACCTAAAACTTGCATATCACTCCATCCAGGTGGGAAACACGTAACTTACTAAGAAGCAACTCCCAGGAAAATTATTGATTAAAAACACCCCCAAAAACCACTTTCTGCCACATCACTGAAGAGTGATGAATAATGCATGTGTGTCCACTGTGGGTTATTTTCCAGAAACTAAAACATACAGTCTAATTCCGCTTTGAACTGGAATGGGACTATAGGTTGAACTGTATCTTTTTTGACATTGTTGCCTAAGGTGGATACAAGCATCTCAAGCTCCTGGTTTGCTTATTGAAGGCTCCCATATCATTAAGCAGTCTCTGCAGCAGGACTGTCAGTTAGCTGCGCCAGTAGAACTGAAATTACTGGTATTGCTCGTGTATGAGTCATCTGGCTGCACTTCAGACTCTCACAGGAGATGACTAATCTGACTCATAGGCAAGCAAACCCCACAATTTTCTGTGTTCCACTGATGGACAGTATATATTTAATTACCTATGCTACACAGTTCAACTTGCATTTCCTGAAGATAAATCATGCTGCAAAATTTATAAAGGAAACATTAACAATGTGCTTAGAGAAGATTTTAGCACATTCTCTTAACCTACAGTGTTTGCATGTATCTGTTCTATAATCTACAATAAGTAATAAAAACAAACTAGAAAGAAAATGTTGAGAGAGGTTCTCATATTCTTGGAAGCTATCTAACATTGCTGGCTAGGACATAAAGGCATGCAAGTAAGAAGAAACAAAACTGTCTTTCAACAATGCACAAAAAGGGATCCTGAAGGTCTTCATGCAATGCCTCCAGATTGACCTAGCTAACTAAATCCAAAATGTTTTTTTTTGTGAACAAGTGTCTTTCCCCATTACATTGTTTTCTTCTCAGTACTAGGGACCTCAGGGGTTTAAATACAAGGGAAATGATTAAGTACTTGCTGTGATTTAGTCTTCTGGTGATCCCCATTCTCAAAGGGCGTATGAGGTCTGAGTGTAAAACAAGAGAAAGGAGATGGATAGAGAGCGCCAGGCAGAGGAATACAAGAACAGTATGGTGTCAAGTGCCCGAGCATGACTGCTGGAATCCCTGCAAGCACCAGACACAGGAAAATCAAATTTAAAAACTGCTTCCCGGCCTCCTTACTATCTCAGAGCACATCTAGAGGATATGGTGATAAAAATATCAATGAACAGTCTCACCTCATCATCATTTGTGCTCCCACCACTGTTATCAGCCAGCAGAACTGCACTGGAGGTCTTTGGATGACAAAGGCCTAAATGGGTAGCAGCAACATCCCAAACATAACAAAAATCTTCTAAAGTTGGAGCCTGGAAGATAATATAGACCTGTCTTTTAATCTTAATACTATTATGACAAATGACTAGTGTGCTCCTGGGAACAAATGGCCTCTTATCTCCACAGTCTTTTGTCTTTTTTTTTTTTTTTTTTTAAAGCTTACTAAATTTAAGGTTTTTATAAAATAAAAAGACTTCAGCCTTATGCCTGTTCCTTTTGCTATCAGTACTATAGCGTCTGCTGAAATCAATTATAGCATGGTACAAGTTCTGTGGGATTTATTCAGATTCCCAGAGTCGCATCCAAGAACAACATTAAACTTAACCAATCTAATGAGAGCTATACAAAACATCAGTAATGGGGATTCACACTGAGTAGAGAGAATGAAAGTTTTATGGCAAAAAGTCAGTGAATCACTAACAGAACAATTGGCTCTTTGTATTCCAGAGACTGACAAAATAGGGGATTTACTAAAACTAGTGATTTTCATCTCAAAGGTCTCATCACAAAACTAATGAAACCACAGCTGTTACAAAGCTGTTCTAAAAATCAACACATTCCAGAGGATGAGACAAACCTTCAATTCTACCTGTGAATACTCTACAACAAATGTTTGAGTTTGCATTCATAAATTCTTAGTCTCAGCATCACAGTGGTCATTCAAGAATCATTTGTTTATGAAGTGTTAAAAACACATAACAAACAGCTGTTGAAGCTTCTCTTAGCTCAACTGTCCTTGTAAAACATTAAACACTTAGTAGAAAGATTAATTAGAGATATGGTTGGCATGTGAAAGTACTGAATTACCTACACTTTCCCCAGGTTAAGTATTTATCTTTTCTGTGACTTAACTGTTTTCATAGTGCTTTCTTATTTGTAGGTCACATTGTATTAATATACAAATAGAGATACATTATTACATTTGACTGTATAAGTAGTCTACTATATACATTAAGGACTCAAATTCCATTTTTACAAATTTATTTTAAAGTTGATGATGTTCACTGGTCTGCTCGATGTTCTACTCCAGATTTGCTTTGGCTTATAGTATTTATTCCCCAACACTGGCAATGTCAACACAACTGATGTTTTTTGCTTGTCCCTACACTCCACAATCCTTTTAGTATATATACACTAGACATTTCTGTATCAATGAGAAATGAAGGAAATACTCTGAAATGGGAGTAACAAAAATTAAAATTAGTAGTGAATGTGTTATTTTTGCTTTTTTGGTGACTCTTTTTGAAAGGAAGGCAAGTATTCAGTGATCAAAATAATCTTCTACTTAGTGTTAGACTTACTATTACTGAAACCCATTTTAAATGCCATGTGCCTCCTGCACCTGAAAAATTAAGAGTATTTCTAGGAATACTTCCAATGTCACTTTCCAGGGGAATTATACGTTTCACATGAGCCCAATGCCATTCATGGGAATCATTCAAATTTTATGGCTTTTATATGAGGCATTGAAGTAAGAGTCAGAGAAACCAACAGTATTTTCAAGAAACCAATTTTGATATTTCTCCATCTTCTCCTTTATCTAAGTTTGCTTTGCAGCAAAATTTCAGCTGAGTAGCTTCAGAGTTTACACGTATTTTGCATTAATGAATTCATTTTTTCATTCTACAGGCAGACAAGAGGCAGAGCCATCATAATTATGGACAAGATTGACTATTAGAAGAAAGTCCCCTAGAGCAATTGAATAGCACTCTACTCTCTAAATCAAACGAGCAGCTATTAACATCAGTTGTATACAGCTCAGAATGTGGTGCTACTGCTGCCTTGGCAAATTCCCTAGGAGTCAGACAATTTCAACTTACCTTGTTAACTAATTTTAAAAAGGCAAATCTTCTTCAAATATGAAGCCTTTAGTCACAATGCGGAGGGTAAAAAAAAAAAAAAGGAAAGATAAATTTAGGGGAGAACAAGATATAAGTGACAGCCTTTTTATCACACAAAACAAATGTCAATAACTAAACCCAGAAATTATCATTCAAAATATTTTAAAGCTATAATTAGATGAAAGTTTGGCTATGAAAAACTAAAGATAACATGAAAATGCAAAATATGTCTAGCTAGATTTAATGCAGTCATTCCCAGATAAGCACATTTTTGCTTACACAAGTTTTCTGACTTCATTTGACATTTAAGTGAGGAATGAGTAAACACAAAGAAAGAACATGAATATCTTGGCACAAATGAGTAAGTATAAATTTACAAGCATCTATAGCAGATACAATAATCAATGACTACTAATGCTGGCACCTGAATAATTTTTTTTGTTATCATTCAGAAGCAGAGGTATTCAAAAAAACATTTCACATTTAGATGTTTACTCCAAACAGAATCAGCTCAATAAAACACAGAATTCAAGTTTCACATACTCAGAGGTCTAAACTAAGTGATGTCACTGCATTACAAAGTAGAAAAAAATTATGTATTTAGAGAGCTGTAATCTCCATTACCTCTCAGATGACTATACTGAATTTCTAGGACCCTCAAATTGTTAGATCACATCTAGCATACAATACACAACAGTAGGGTTTTTTTTCCCTTTATTTATTCGAAAGCAGAAGGATAGTAGTGACAAATTCTATTCCTTGACACCATTTGATACCTATGTGAAAGTAGTGAATTGTAGAGACTTCATACTTGAAGGAAGACAAAGCAATAGCCAGACACACGATAAACTGGACATCAAAATTTATTAGTTTAGTATCTATAGAGTAGTGTCATTCTGCAATAAGCTAAAATCCTTGTCTTTATATATCCTCCTTTCTGGCCTCAATATCCCTCATTTTCCTGTTTTCTGTTACTTACTTCTTTTCATTCCACAATCCAGGTTACCAGGTCTGTAAACCGCTGGATTAATCACCAAGTTTAATACTCACCAAGGTTACCAGCACGAAGTTTAATTAGGGTCAAGCATATGTATACAACTACATTTATATTTTATGGGCCACTGAGTACACACTACAGAGCTTATATTTACCTTACATTCACTGTGTGACAAGAGTTAACATATAATCAACAAGAGTTAACATATAATCTGACATGAAGTGACATAGATAGTACTTCATGTAACATGAAAGACACAAGAACAAAGTGAACATACTAAAAATACACAAACCACAAAAAATTTCAACTAGTAGTACAAGTTTTACACATTAATTCTTTTTGTGATGTCAGCATGTAACTGCTGACACTGTAAGGTACTTTCAGATCACTAAACATGGCCTTGTTTCTATCACATCTAATGCAAGCTTCTTGCTTTCAATAGTAGCTATAGTTTATGGAATTCAGTAGCCTTTTTTTTAAAAAAAAAATCCCTTGCTCTGCTGACTATACCAGCATTGATCACCACCAGATTCTCCTCTCTCTGTCAAGTGCTTTCTCATTTCCTACTATACTGATTTTTAAAAGCATGAAAGCTGCTACTCAAAGCAGAAAGCCATTTGGAAAAAGCAAGATCCCTTTTAACAAACAGCATATCTTACAACAGATTGCATTTGGTACCGAAGAACCACATTCAGACTAACTTCCACCCCTTACTTTCACATCCTATTTTCTAGTAGTCTCCTACTCCTGGCATTCTCTTTGAGAGATCATTAGGTATTATGGGTAATTAGTAGTTTTCTGCTTATTTAAAAAAGCCTTTTTTTTTTTTTTAATGCTATATATGATATTCTGTTTGGCCTCTTAAGTTTAATGCAAGACAAACATTAAGAGCTGGAATACAGAGAAACAGGGATATAATCTAGGACCACTTTTATGTTATTTTACTCACAGTGGCATTACTCTTCAGTCTCAGCATTTCATATAGTCTCAGAGCCCAAATACTCCTAAACAGCACTTCTACTAAGTAGTGAGACTGATAATCTCAGTGCTGTTTTCAGAATTATTTTTCCTCCAACATGTCTGAAGACCAAATGAAAAAAATCATTTGGAGCTGATCTAAAAAAAAAAAAAAAAAAATCCCAAAATATCCCTGAAGAACGCTAAAGTAGTCGAGCACATATCCCATTCTAATTTCAAGCTATGATATAACTTCTTCAAAAATTATCAACCCTCCAGATCAGTTCAGAAGAAAATACATCATGCTATGACAGCTGTTGGCAACAGAGCACAGATGACACTTAGCAGACAGCTATACAGCTTTGGCAACAAATTTTGTGGCCAGTACTGACCCTCAATAAACCTCTGATGGCAGGTGATTATTTCCTCAAATTCTCACAAAAGTGTTTGTTCAGAAGAACAATATCAGATAAAAATAATGAAGACTAGCATGCTTGTTCTGTAGTAAGCAATTTATCTGCAACTGAAAAAGTACAGAAAGACCTGGTTTGTTTTTTTTTTTCATATGGTTAGCACTCAAGATTAAAACAAGCAAAAATACCCTACACTATCATCAGAAAAACCACCCCAATAATTCTTCCAAATAGAAAATTCTCATCAGTGTGTGAGAAACTGGAATAAATGTAGCCAGTTTTATTCTCATATGTTCCAAATCACATTCTTCAAATACTTCCATAATTTACTACTAAATCACTAGTTAATTTCAAAACTGAACATATATATGTATATAAAAGAAGTGCTAAGTTAATGCGGAGAAACACCAATTTTTGTTTCAATTCGTTTTTCAGATGCAACCTTCGCTCCCTCAGCTGTGACCTGTACTACAGCATCCATGCTTAACCCTTACTGTGTCACCATTTGATGATTTACAAATAGTGGTTGTGATTACTACAGGAACCTGCAACTGCACAGCTGCTGAATGGTACTCATGCACTTATGGCCTGTGCCTTGCTGTCTCCCCCCAAGAGGGATTTAACATCAGCAGTGTGTCCCATTGCTGCTTCCTGTTGGTTTGTAGGCCAAAAGATTTAAGGCAGAATCAGAGGATAATTTGTAAGCTTTCATTGTATATACAGTCTGCAGAGGCGACCACTAAATAGCCTTATTATGGCCTTGTTCCCATGTCTGATTTTACTCCAGCCAAGGCAGTAACATCAAAAGTATCCCCAAAAGACTATACACAAATCACTGATATGATGCTGGAAAGGGTAAGTTATTGTATTCATAAGAATCCTTCAAAATGATAGTAAATGGCAAGTCTCATTTGGCAGTCTGTTTTTTTGATCTCTGCTGGAGAGAATCTGATGTATGGCTGGAATTTTTTCTTCTCCACACAAGAAGCAACTGACAAGTAGCTATACCCCACAGCACCTAGTAAAAGAAGTTGTATTTCTAGCTGTAATAAATAATCTCTCTTCAAAGCACAGACATTTTACAGAAAAGATGAAAGAGACTTTTGCTCCACAACCCTGGTAGGTTACTGTGACTCTTGTTAATGAGTAGGAAGACATCTGTTTAACTAGCATTCTAGGGAGGCTAGAATCCCTCCTAATGTATATTTTGTGTATAAATTTTCCATGCCACATATAAACAAACATTATTGAATACATTTATATATATTTTTCAAAAATGCAAATACATTGTGAGACCTTAGCCTTGAAAGTTCCTTTTTTCCAGAAAACTGTACTTGTATTAAAAAATATTGATAATGAGATATTAGAACATGAAAACATGTAATAGTGCTTGGATCTCCTTTCTCTCTGAAATTGTTTCTGAAGCCCTCTTATTACACAGACTTTGTCATGTTGACCTTCCCGTCTTTTGATGGTATTGGCCAAGACAAAGAGAGAAAGCTCACCAACTCTTGTAAAATTAAGCCTTCTTCACAATGCAGATTTTCAGATTCAGTCCTGTCAGCCCCTGTACCAATTCCATGATTCACATGAGCTTTGGGTCAAGCCTCAAGTGACAGAATGAATTTACTGCTTCTGGATACTTTTTTCTTAACACTATCTGCCCCCCAGTACTGGAGTATCCAATACTTTAGATCAGGTTAATAGTGTGCTTGTGAGAACTCCTTTTGTATCTTGAAGCCTTTATATTAAATATCCTGTTGCCTAAATTCGCTAAAAAAATTATTTATCTTATTACAATTCCAAGTCCTGTATTGGAGCTGACTCTCTAATTTGCTTTAAAAGTTTTTCTTTCAGAACGCTTTACTTGTCACATTGTACATTACTGAATATAAATAATAGAGGTTAAGAGACAGTTGGACTGTGTTATGTGGTAAACTGACACATCCCCTCTGATACAAAGTGCAGTGTCACTGCCCTAACTACAGTGCAATTTGCATATAGAAATGGATAGACCTTAAAAGCGAGCAGCAGTTTATTAATTTTAATGTAATCTACCCCAAAAATGCATAAAGTGTAGGTAAATATATATGGGATGTCAGCTGTCTCTTTTAGTAGGTCATGTTGCATTATTATTTACTTTGTATCTAAATGACCTGTCAGACTAGTACAATTCTGAACCAATCTTCAGTAATAGAAATTACAGCTTTAAAAAATATTTTGCAGTTCCTTCCAATGCAAAGATGCAAGATGCTAATACGTTACATAAGAGATAAGATGGAGGACAAGGACAAATAAAGAATTAGTTACATAACTTCACTATTGTACAGACAATGGTGCTTCTTTCTTTCAAATCATTTTAAGGTGTTTGTTGCTGTCATCGTTTTGAAATAAAATCAGCTATTCCTTAACTGACAACTAAACGGTCACTAAGTGATTGAAAACAATGTCATGAGACTGAAAAGCAGCCTCAAAAGACCTAAATTTAATTCACTCAACAAACCAGAAAACACCTGATCTGCATTCCTGCATGCCCTTAAATTGATTTTTAGCTATTTCAGTTTTATACACACATCAGGTTTTGAGCTTGTACATTCCATATGTATAATTTTTACATGCAAATACTTAAGTCCAGTATCAAAACATTTGGCTTCCTACAGGGACAGGCACAGACACCACCTAAATGCCTGCGTCTCATATTAGTGGCAACCCTGTTACCTGATCAATTCTTGCCTGAGCTGGCATGAGCCTTTGTCTAGCCCACCCACAGAGTATCTTTATTAAACTGTATTATTTCACCAAATCATCACAACATGACATTACAGACATACAAGATCTCACGTAGTCAGCACTAGACTTGCTCACTGATCCCATTTTTATGCTTCCTGACCCCTGCACCTTTACCGTATGCATTTGCATTGCAGTACAGTATAGCAGGATGGGTGGGAGAATGCAAGATGTAGCTAGTCTGAACAAGGCATCATTGTCATGATTTGTCTAGGGATCACACGCTGATTTTATCTACTGGATAAAAAGAAAGTCTAAGGCTGGCAAAAGTTATAGCAGTGGCTAACTTTTACTAAGCACAGACCATGTTAAGTCGTGCTTTCATCTTGCAAATGCTTCTCCACCAAACCCTGGTGTTAGAGAGAGACCTGCTGGTTTTGTGTCACATACTCCCATGTAACATGTTATCTGACATCTGAGCAGGGTCTACGCAACTATAGAGAAAGGCTATGCAGGGCTTATTGCAAAATCAGACTTCCTGAAGAGACTGCTGCCTTAAGGCATATGGTATGCCCACATTAGTTTTAGAAGGTGTCTCAACATAGAGCCTTTAAATTCAGTTGAACAATGCTAAAGGAAAAAAAAACCTCACAGAGCAGGACATATGTCCCCCATTTGACTATTTAAGAAATAAAATACAAATGCAAAATAACACACCATAATTGTGGCTATACTAACAGTCACAATCACATTATCAGATGAGTTGGGAGAGATTTTAGATAACTTTCTCTTGTGCCAAGGTGTGTCAATTTTTATTTCAAAGCTCACACAAGCCATATGAACTATAATTTAACCTTTTAATATTCATTCAGAAGATATTTTTAGGCTATGTGGAGAACTATATGTTCACTGCATGTCTACTTTTATTTCTGATCCACTAGTTTCAACACTAATGCATTACAATAATTGATGATGCTCTGACAGAAGATGGAATGCCATCACCATGAAGAAAAAAATACCACTTTGGCATAATGTAAGAAATCTTGCCCTTTTCATTGCACTCAAACAAGTTATACTGTAGATGAACCACGGGTGAGACTTAGAGAGTGTATGCTGCAAACCCTGCCGTAGGCTTCAACCGAAAGCCAGAAATCCATCCCCAGCCTTTTCCTGAAAAGAGCTTTTGCAGAGGATATGGCCACCAGTGAGAAGGGCTCCACTGAAGACAGACTCTGCGGGAGACAGGAAAGCAAAAAAATCCACAAAGATGTCATTGCAAGACTTGAGTCTTCTTTCATTTGTTGTTCAAAACTGCCACATTTATTGTATAGGAAATTATTTGTATCCTATACATATAGGACTTCTATAAATCCAGAATCAGTGCTTCAAATTCTACTACACGTTTAGAAAAACAATTCCTGTGTTCATTTCACTGACAAGATGCAGTACATTTTGTTTGCATCTCAGTCAGGGATCTATTAAGGCAGTAAGATTCTTCTATTCAGAGCTTCTTACCAGAAGAATTTTAATCAGTTTTTGATTGCTGAAAAACAGCCTTGTCGATAAAGAAGCCTCTTCATACTGTCTCACTGACAAACCACTTTCAATGTAAAATTTCAAGACACAACACACTTAAATATTCAAAGCTTCCACTGAAATCAACAGTAGTTTTTGATCAACCAAAGAGTCAAGTAAAAACCTTACAAAGTTTGTCCCTCAGAACCTATGTACTTCTGGGATAGAAAAAGGTTACTGTTAATGCTGTAGAGATAGCTCTGTTTTAGTTCCTTCCATTGTAGGAGCCCTTATGCACATAGTTTATGTAAGACTGGTAACACAGACTTAATTAGGACTACTCATGAATAAAGTCATGCCTATATTAAAGTACTAGCAGGATCCAGACCTTCCTAGAAGAACTGCCCTTTAATGCAGAAGTCCACTACAGGGTGTTCATGATAATATTTTAAAATATCTTGTTTTACATATTTGTGTTAAAAAACTGGCATGAAGTTACAATCAATACATGAGCTTTACTACAGTGCTACTCAACTAGTTTTATTAGCCAACAAGTGATGATATTTTTGCACAGGATTTTCAAATATATTTAGTTGAACTGCTTGATGCTGCTCTGTTGTACCAATGGTAAAGTCTCCATCAGCTTCTGCGTGAATAATAGGGAACAACTGCCCAAGTGTTACCTGATTTTTTTTCCCAGGACTGCCGCTGGCTTCTCCTGTGACACAAGTCACTTCTCTCTGTACCTTGTTCTATCCAGCTATTAAAAGGTTTATAGAATTATGTGTTTGAGGCTGTTGGCTTAAATGTGTAGTTTGTTAAATAACAGTCTACAGGGAGATATAAAATCCAAAATTACTTCACAAGATTTACCATGTCTTTTACATAATCTTACAGAAAATCTCAAATACCCAAACCTGCAGACTGGGAAATGACCCATGAAGTGTTGCACTGACAAACCTAGATAAAATTCCAACTCTGCAGCTGTCTGATATTACCACTCCAGTTTCCATGGATACAGCCATTAGATCAGCAAAAACAAAACAGCTGAAATTTTGAAATGCGTATTATTTTAAATCACCCTTTCTCACCAAAGTTCTGGTGACAACAGATGTGTTAGAAATATGGAAATTCTTTGGTTGAAAGCCCACCCACAGTTGCAATATTGCTAAAACAAAGGTCATAGAAGAGAAGAAAGTAAATCTAACATTTAACCTTTTTGCTTTAGATAAGAAAGACTACAAGCAGGAGGAAAGATTAATAATATTTACAGGAAAATATGCTTTCCAGCTACATAGTATGTTTTGCAACACCAACAAAATTTACAAAGAAGCTAGCCTTCTTTGTGGGGAGAAAAAAATAACAAAATCAAAACCACAGAACCAGCAGAGAAGGTATATTTGCTTTTAGGACAACTAGAAAGGGTGCTTTTCTAATATATTCAACTTTGTTTGTGATGATCCTAAAATATGATACACCCAGACACAAATTCCAAATCAAGTTAGATCATGTTATTAAAAAAGTATATTGCACCCCCCCCCCCCCCCCAAAAGGGAGGTGGGAGGGAGACATTACATACTGCCTGAGCATAGGAGACAAACTTTATAATTCATATGACTACATGACTCATTAGAAATACTTACTACACTGAAGAAAGTAATAGGAATAAGCAAGAGTAACTGCAAGCAGGTAACTTTTAAAGACAGAAGGCTGAATGAAAATCTCAGAAGAGGAGTATTCTTGGGTAATCAAGATTGACTTTATCACAAGCGTTGTTAGCTTTTATTTGTTTTGATGTGTACTAGGAAATCTCATTTTAAACATCTCACTATGCTTTCTGTATCATTGTGTAAGCAAATGTAACGCCTTCTATTTCTGATGAGGAAACAAGCTATATAGTTTAACCATCTCAAAGATGTAGGAAAACATGACTAAATGCAAGGAAGGAAAGTTTGGATTCCCTTCTCATCAGACGCTTATTTTCACAGAGATTAAATAAATGTTGCAAGGTTTGCCAGGTGAGATTTCTATGCGAATTTCTTCTATAATTTATTTTGAACTATAAACAATTTCCTCTTACGGATTTGATATTAACTTCTCTGAGAAGAACTGATATGCTAAGAACCTTTCTGATAAGGGTGTTACTAATTCATGATTTAAAAAGTTTGTAACTCAGAAATTCAAAGCCTATATTCAGTAACTAGCTAAACCTAAGGTTCTGATGAACTCTTTAAATGAAAGGTGTAGTATATCGTGAATCTTAAAATCTTAATTAAATTTCATTCTTACTACATTAAATGACTAATTTTTAAAGTATAAAAAGCCGTTTCAGATTTCTCTGACTTTTCTCAATGGAATGGTTAGGAACACTTAAACTCATCACCCTTCCTGCATGTTCTACCCTCAGACACTTTGTAAGAATTCCACAAAACACTCTCTTGATGCCTTGGTAGGCAAACATATACTACACTGGAGAGCACACAGTAGCCTGACTGGCAGAACTGAGTTTTAAGTGATTAGCACAGCATGCATATTTAAAGACTAAATGCCTTGTATTAAATCAAGAGACAAATTATAAGTTATGCTAGACTCAGGTATCATAGAAAGGTAACTAAATATTGATGTAAAACATTTCTAATTGTTAGACTGAGTCACCAAATGGACCAGCAACAGGACCAGTACAGTTCACTTTCTGTCCCGCAACCTCCATCCCCCTGCTAATACACATCTCCAGAGCACACAACCCACCATGGAAAGAGTAGGAAGAGTGAGTAGCTGAAAAGATCCTGCATCTAGTTTACTTCTCCTCTGGGGTCTTAGCACTAGGAAGGCAGGTACAGTTTGAAAGGATTTTTTGCCTTCTTTTCTCAAAACTCAAGGTACAGTTAGTTTCTCTTGGTATTTACTATTGCAAAGTTGGTCCTTGGGCACACTTCTAGGTGCACTAGCCTGTTCCATAAAGGCTTCCACACAAAATTTGTGCTGTCCAACTGCACCAAATCTTTCTGCGAGGAATGACCAGCAGCCTATCCAAAATCAGAACAACTTCCATGAAACAAAACCAATAACCTGCTCCACACTTTAAAGGAAGACACAAAAACAGCGTTAGAAGAGCTGATACATACAATATAATAATTAGGAAGTAGGGAAAATGTGAAATCCTAATTCTGTAATGACAAAATGGTTCAAGTATAATTTGTTTTTAGAGAACAAGGGCTGTTTTTAGAGAACAAGTTCCCCTCCAAAATAGCTTTCCCTATATTCTTGGTTAATGAGAGTCAGCAAGTACCAGCAAAAGGAGAAAAGGCACAGAGGACTATGCGAAACTAAAAAGGAAAAACCCAAAGGAAAATGACATGGCTTCATTAACACAGCTATATTTTCTTTTCCTGTCCATGCAGTTTAACCAGGAGAATACACATCTCTCCTTTCCTTTTTATAAAGGAGAAGAGAGCTAGGCCCTATAATGTGCTACAAATCTATATAATGTGCTACAAAAATTAGTTTAGTAACAGTCTAATAACAGTCTAATAAAAATACTTAATTTTCAAGGCTTTCCTTACAGCTTACTGCTAGTTTCCTAGTGTCTAACTACATAGCCAGAGGGAGAGGGATATATATACATATTCATTAGAAGTCTGCACAGCAAGGTTTAAAAAAACAAGTAAGACATTAATGTGGAGCATCAACAATTCAAGACAGGAACCATTTAAGCTAAATGATTTAAAGACTGAAATAGCATCAAGTTATTCTGGGGAAGCAGAATTGATTTCTGTAACCCAGATACCTTTCCCTGTATAATCCTGCCACACACTATGTTACTAGCTTGCTGTCACTATAAAGCTTACTATTATAGATTGCTGGGGATATCTAGAAGCACATAAGGATAATTTATCTATCATGGCATGTTGCATCAGTAAATATCCAGGCTACATCAGTTAGATAAATGGGGGATTCAAAGCTTAAGTCATGAAAAATTTGCTTGTTTACTACTTCTTCCAGAGAGCTTTTTCATATTGCATAACATAAAAAGTTATAAGAAGAAACAGAAAGCTATGCAGCAATTGCATTTTTACAAAACACGTGACACATGAACACAGACATGGTGCTTCTCCAAGGCAATGTAACCCAGAAGTGAAAAGGGCTTCCACTACTTGCAAAAAATTAGCTTGATATCATGCATTGCATCTGTTCTTTTTTCAGTGCTTAAACAGGCAAGAATTGTTTTAAACATTATGAGTTCTATTAGCTGTTCTATTGTTTCTATATAAAGCACGAACTGTTTTAAGACTAAAAATTGTAAGTCATATGTCAAAAGAGGCCAAGTTTAACCTCCGTTATGAAATCACATGTGTTATACAAAAGAAGACCCAACATGTATTTCAAATTAATTGCTGATCAATGGCATCCAATTCTCATATGATTATTGGTAAGACACAGCAAAAGAAAAGCCTTTCAAATTAAACAACCAAGTTTAATTAATCTACATCTTGATCTAGACAGTTCATAGTCCTTCTCCAATTCCTGGTTCTCATTTAAACTTGAAAGCCAAGTCAGTGTATGATTTCTAGAAACTGTCTCACAGTAGCTGCAGAAACAAGAGAACACTAACAGCTGACCATGTTAGTATTGTAATGCAGAAGTTGCAAAAGCACATCCTCCAGCTCAGGCTTCAGTTAACCACCCTGTGTTCTGATCCATACACATGTACATATATCTATATATTCATGTATGTGAGCACAGCGTTAAATAGGCCTCTACCTTTTACCACATACACATAACAGCCTCTACTGAAGTGTTTGTATGTGTTTTTCAGCCTGCAGAACCAGCCATTAGACAAATTGCGCAAGATGATTTTTGGATGTTTAGGTACTATATCCTCCTTTCCAAGTAATTCTGGAAAGCTTTGTTCAATCCACTTGCCTTCTCTGTGCTTCTGTTTAAGCATCTGGAAAATTCAGAAAACAGCTTATGTTTCACTAGTGTATTATAAAGTGGAATGCTCAGAAAATGCTTCAAGCAAGCAAGATTCTATCAAAACAAACCAGAAAGCCACAGTAACTTCTTCTTCACTCATACAGCGAGTAACTAATGGTCAACAGAAGTCACGTCTCTTTCCCAAACACAGCTGGCCTCTCCAGCATGTAAGTATTACACTTTTACTTCCTAAACTGAGGCAATCGCAGCATTTCCTGTCTGCAGAACAACACATCTATCCTCAGCCTCAAATTTAACACATTCTATATCTAAAAATACTCTAGCTACCCTTGGAGGTTTCTATTTTCTCTTATTCTGAATAACTCACTCGTGTATTTGGTCATTCCCTGATAATGGGAACAATTTTAGGGTAATTAGTAAGGGATTAAGATTTTTTTTATTTTATTTTATTGCTTTCTTTCCAATATCAGAGGCAAACCCTTATACCAATGCTGCTCTATGACTTTGGTGACTAATGTTTTATGATGACATTAAATACTCATATGCACAAGAGAAGATGAGGTGGAATTATCCTGAAAAGATTTTTCCTGATCCAAAACTCTTTAGGAATTTGAGTCCATTTAATACTAAAACCTGTCTTCAGTAAACTCTTCCCCTTATATCTCATGTCAAAAAGTTGCTCTTTACACGTTTAAACAGAAGCGTTTTCGAAGACACACACCACTTACAAAAGCTTTATTGTAGCCTGTTCCCAAAGCACAGACTTTGGGAACTTGCTGGCAAACTGTCAAGACTTCAAAACAAAAAAATATCACACTGATAGAAAAATCATACTACAAGCTTAATGGTCTTCTACCCTTCAAGAACAACAGCAAAACCCCAAATGCACTATGCCCTGGAACACAAAAATCATTACAGTTGGGAAATTAATTTCTCAGGCCAGCACAATTGAAGATACCATTCTATGAAAGTACACTAATCTGGGGTCATATCCATCTTATTTATATTTTTTCTATTATGTTACAATAATTGCTCCTGAATTGGGATGCTAAGACCATTAATGCATTAATACAGGTTCTTTGAGCAAGCACTACACCTGTGTTCTATGGAGTTTTGTGAGATAATATTTACATTTACATTTTATTTTCCTGTTTCCTATTCTCAAATTTGTTTTGTGACATTTCTATAATACAGTTATTTTAATGTAAAAAAAAAAAAAAAGTTGATTTCATGCACATTCTCAGTGAATTCCACTATGTTACTATGAAAATATCATTAGTTATATTTGTTTCTTTCAGTGGAAGCAGTCAGGTATCCAATAAAAGTGTTCAGAAAAATCTACTAGGGATATCTAGGCCAGCATATTTCACAAGTAAATTGAAATACATTTTTACAAAAAAAGGGCACTTTTAAAAGCTTTTGTGTTTGAAAGGTATCTGGTGACAAAGAAATAAAGAGTATAAAGGAATTAAGTTTCTTTTTATTTTCACCATTGATAAAGACCTCATACAGAGCCAAAAGAGGCCACCTGTTTTACTAACGCCAGTTAAGAACAGAAATATTAAGTAGCTTGAATAAGCTGTTTGGTTACCTACTGATTTATCCATTCTCTGTGTGGGCCAATGAACTAATGAAAATTAAGAGATCTGAAACAGATGAGATTGGAAACACACCAGGTTTTGCATCATTACAGAGGAAGTAATAATGGAAAAATGAAATAGGTATTATGTCAAAATATGCAGGCATATAAGTATTTTTCACTAGTAAACGGGCATAACAATGAGTGAAGAGGTGCATATTGTGAGCAAATATGTGAGGAAAAAACGTGCCACACTGAACCAAACAAATTTAAGAGACAAATCCCTATAAACAAGGACTATCATTCACTCAGTAAAGTTATTCTTAGCTGTAAGAAGAAAAACGTCAGAAACCTTCTTCCATTATTAAACTTTTATTTTCTCTGTGTTATTTGTTTTACACAGTTGATAAAATCAAGTGAAGACTGGAGACAAAAGTAACAGGTTAATTCTCCAAAGTGGAAAAAAGGGGAGAGATGGGGGAGACACCATGCAACAGCAAAGAACAAACAATAATTGGGGAAAAAAGTAGCATGAGTGATGCATTGCATGCAGATAGCATACTCTGTTTCTTCATTATATAGTCAACTTTCTATATTTCTATATTTCTATTCTAAACTTTTTCTCTTTTTAATAGCTTGATAGGGTGACAGAAAATTCCTGACAGAGACAATATCAATGTTAAAAGCAACCACAATTAAAAGACAGTAATAATTCAAATCCATAAACATGTGGGTTTGATCTCTCAAAGACCAAACAATTTCAAAACCTTCTTAAGCATGTAGTGGAAGAACAGCTGGAAACTGCAGTTTGATTTAAGAGTAACAATGTGGATTAAAGCAAAATACAACACACTTAATTAACACGCTGCAGCAGTGAACCGTGTCTCAGTCTCCAAATCTGCCCACACATGATGGCAGAGATTGAACATGACCCAAACTGTAGCACTTGTTATGTTGCATATTAAATCACAATGGTCAAGTTATGATTTTTAAACACAGAAAGAGCTCATTTTCAAAAACAACTCATTTTTGTAATCTGCAATTTGCAGTATTCCTTACTACCAAGTCAATTTGTTACACACTGCAGGCTTGGCTTACGCTGAAGATGATGTCTTTACAAAAAGGCACATTATGGTGATGCAATGTACACCAAAAGTACCAAGCCGCCCAAGTGTTTAACACTCAAGGAAAGGAAAAAGATAGGAAAAGGGAGCTGCCATGACTATCCCACCCAGGCATATACACATGTTCATGCTTAGTCTAAAAACTAATACAAATGCCACATTTGCAATATGGCCAAAGAATTCCAATTAATGCAGAGCTTTAAGCACTATGTAGACTGGGAACACTCTTCCTCACAGTTGCACTTCTGCCTTACTCCTGAGACTAACTGCAACATCACCGAAGTTGCTTCATACCCCAAACTGGTCTGTCTGTCTCTCTCACTCAGTCTAGAAATAACCTTGAAAGGAGACTGGCATCATATCTCCAGGAAGCAGGTGCCTTGGAATTACAGGTTCATACCCTCCCTCTTAAGGTAAACTCGTGAAAAATGCCATCCAGAAGCACAGGAAAATTGTACAATGCTCCTTGTAGGATATACCAAGTCAGGTAATCCACATGGAAGGACCCAGCATTGCTTAGAAAACCAGTGGCACCAAGTGAGTATTTCACAGGCTGACAAGAAATTGTTTTAGTACACTATATAGCAGCTTTAGGACAACCTCAGATTATAAGTAAGTGCAGTGAAAAGGTATAGTCTACATTAAACCTTAATATCATGTTTTTATAGGGTATGTCCAATATCTACAGGAGTGATTCTGTAAAAAAAAAAAAAAAGACATTTAAGTGTCTCAATAGATTTAGAATTGAGAACACAAAGAACAACACAGTAAGATTTGAAAGGTTTGTGTTACATTAAAACATTAACATTTCAAAAATCTTTATGGAGCAAAAACTAGGAAATGTGGCGACATGCTGTAAACTCTCAGTCGCTAATGGGACACGTGCAGAAACAAAAAAGAACTGAGATATTAAACAACAAAGAGCAAAATGAGCAAGTAAGTTGTTTCTATGGTTGCATTTGTTAGTGCAAACCCAACTTGGAATGAAAATGAAACTGTAGCATAACAAAATAAAAGCAGGTTAGAAGACTAATCTAAACCCAAAGTAAAGATTTGGGGTTTTTAAAATTCTAAACTAACAAGAGTTAAAAGGTCAAATAATAGTAAGAATGGAAAAACTAATTATGAGAGCAAATTTTCAGAAGTGACTTGCTGGTAGACATTCTCTATCCAGCACAATCCTCAGGTATACCATCTGAAAAAGCTGTTCCACTTGGGAGGATATATTATTGTGTAATATATAAAAAAAGAACCATAGCAGTTTGTTTTGTTTTTAAATCTATTCCTAACCAAAATATGTTTAATGAAAAAACCTGCCTTAAAGACAGAAATAAGAGGCAAAAAGAAACTCTCTCATTAGCACCACTGGAGCAGAATTATTTGCATTGAGTAGTACTTGATGTACAGAGCCTAAAAACAGTTTCAAGGACATCAGCAGAGTTATTTCTGTTTAAGAGTCTCCTCTGCATCAAGAAGAGTATCAAAATGCTTCATAAGCATTTGCATTCATTCTATTCCAGGTTTGAGGAAACTTTAGCTTTTATTTCCCATCCGCAGCATGCTGTCAGTTTTTATTGCTCATATCTTGTTATGTAACAGAGTGGGACCGGTACAATCCAACCTGACTTGACAGAACCCAAGCTGTCATCTGTGAAATCTGAAAAAGCATTTTTCTAATGCTGCAGTGACATGAAACTTTTTTTTTTTTTAACATCAGCTTATCTTTTAATACTTACTCCTGATGACAACTGCTAAAGCCAATCCAAATAGGAGGTGGTACTACTCTTCCTGGTAGCAAATCACTGTATCAGTTCAGACAATTTTTGACACCTCACCCAAAAGCATGAGGTTCCAGAAGATTCAGTAAGCAGCATAACAGCTTCTAAGCTCTGAAATGGGTAAATTCTACTCTAGTTTAACTGTACTGTTCATTATTTTTGTCTTGTATTAGGTCACGGCTCTCTTAACTCTCCACACATCAATTTAATGCAACAGTTCAGCACTGGGAAGGCTCCAACACCCTCCTCCAGGTGAGGCCAAGTGTGCAGTGCGCACAGGATGGTCACCATGAAGAGGAGCATACCCCCCCTTCCCTTCTTGTAGCAAAGACCCAACCCAGTCTGGGTGGGTCTGCCACCTGTAACCCTGATCTGTTGGCCTGATTTAATTCATTGCCTTGCTGTACACATGTTTATGCCAACAGGACTGTTAAAGCGTAGCAGCCACTAGAGGGGAAGGAAAATATGTCTCTGGATGACAACACTGGCTTATACTGTGCATTAAACCACTGTCTTAAAACTAGACTGGTATGAAATTCAATCACTCAGGATAATCTTCTTAAAAAAGAAGAATTAAGAGAAAAGCACCAAAGAGAGGAAAACAGGGTTAAACAGAAAACAAGCAGTAGAAAACAAACGAAGATATCACAGCTAGATATCACAAAATAAAAAGAGAGAAGCTGGAGCAGAAAGTAACATTTCAAAAATGAATTTATTTTCAGATGTACTTTTTAAAAAAAAATTGCAGTTGAACATCTTTCTCCGCAATTCTCAGATACATTGACACAAATCCGTATTATTTAAAAGTACGTTTGACATTCTGAATGTGTCAATGTAAGTGCATTTTGCAGGACTGACAAACAAAGTGAGAAACAATGCTTCTTTTAACTTCATACACATGACAAACGTTTAATGGTTCTGCCATCCTATCCTTTTACAATATGGCTCACTGATATGTCTCAGTATGTTTCATTTAAAATTGCAGTCAGACCACAGAGATCAGCTTTACATGTTCAGTTCCTGCCATGTTTACTTATTCTCGATGTGAACCGTAAAGCCCCGTCTAACTTCCAGTCTCATTGCATCAAAATGTTATCTTTGATCTTATTCCTACGTGCCCCTATTGATATTGAAATATTTGATGCCAACATATTTTTTGTATGGCAACATTCTCCAAAAGTCCCCTTGAACACCTAAAAAGCATAATCCAAACTGATTGTTTTGGTAGAATATATTAGCAGAAGAATAAACTCAGATCTGCTGAACACAGATGTTACAATACTCAGTTTGCAAAGATGTTTTGATATCTGTTACAGAGGCTCTGAAATAAACAACCAACCACCAAAAATAAAACATTTATTATTAACACAATTAACTAGCTCTCCGTAAATTACAGGTTCGAATGTCTGTGAGAGGAGAACAAAACAACTTTCTAGGGTTTAACGGCAATCCAAAACCCATAACAAAGAACTCTAGGGGGTTTAAGGGCAACCCAAAACGCAGAACAAAGCCCCGCTCCCTAGGGCTTAACTGCAACCCAAAACTCATCACTCACCTGACAAGTGAGGGCTCTCAACCTGGAGGACCTGCTCAGGGCAGCGTCCCCGACCCAAGGCCCCTCGAGGAGTTTCCTTGGGCATCGTCCTGACCCAAGGGGAGAGTCCTCGACCACAGCGTGCAGTTCCAGGGGACGAGCTCAAAATGGCTCCCCCAGGGGGCTCCATTTATACCCAGGCCCAATCTGACCTGTAGTCAACAGCGGCTCCCATTGGCCAAAGGCCCCAACTACCGCGAAGCCCTGAGAACAAAGGCAGCCAGGAGCTGCTACGCTTCAGCAGCCAAGAAGCTCTGCTTTCACTGTTGGGTGCACCTGCCACAATATCAACCCCTAAGATCTAGTAAACTGGGAATCTATTGCCAGATCACTGCTTACATAAACAAAACTCCTTCTGGTGCCCTTGCTTGCTGTTCTCAGCATACTGCTTCCACGTGTGGCCAGAAGTCATTTGCTACCTATGACCTGAAAGCACAAACCTTTCTGAGTTTTACCTTACTTCAATTTTCATGACAAAACTTCAGTAAATTGATAGACTAAAACAACCAAACAGAACTATTTGTGCGGTGACGGCAATAGAAAGGGGAGAAAACCCAGGCCAACAAGCCCAATCCCCAAATGCAAACTGGCCTTCAGTTTAAAAACATCAAAGAATGGCTGAGGTGACAGAATACTATTTTCAAAACTTTGAAAGTTAACTAAGCAGAGATCCTTGAGGAAAAAAAAAAAAATCCAACAGGAATTATGCGTAGAAGTACCATTTCCAACAGTGATGCAGACTTCTATTACCCAGATCCTTACAAATATCTAGTCTCCCACATGAAGGGATTTTGAAAACTTTATGCATCATCACAGTCTTCTAAATGTCTGTGAAAGCAGTAAAGAATGTTTCTCTTATATTCACCTTATATTCTTGGCATCATGCAAAATGACTTTGTAGGAGAAGTATGTAGTAGCAGAGTGACCAGTAAGTGGGTAAAAACTGGCCCAGCTATATTCTGCTTCCCCTGAAACTATGCTATTGATAGAGGGTGCAGGAAAGGGCTAGTTAGTGAAGGCTAGCATTAGCCTCTCTCTAACCTATGCAATAGGGACCATTCCTGAAGTTATTTTTTTCCCTAATGATAGATGCAACCCCATGGCATACGGCATTATTGTTTCGGAAGAATGGGAAATTTTATACAGTCCAGCTAGGCTCTTGTAAATGTTCCCTAATCCAACACATACAAGATGAACAGAATTGACACCGATATACTCAGCTGGTAAAATACTAATCTACAGTCATTTTATCAGATTTTATTAATCCAGATAGACACCTTACCTCACCACATCATCACACGATTCTAGTATTGGCTGGAAAGATACAAGCTTAGCAAGCAACCAGCAAGCAAAACGCTACCACATTCGGAGTTCTTTCCCATCACTAGTGCGCTCATTCTTAGTACAACGAGTACTCCTTCGTGATCATTCCATTTCTTGGTAGGTGGAAATTTTAAGTGGTTCTTTACTGCTGTACTATATTATAGAATACTGCATATATGTTACAGATTGATTCAGGTGCAGAAAAAACAATGTAACACTGCTCTAGATCCACAAGTCATGTCTTCAAACATGAAACAGAGTTTTGTTTATTATTCCTTTTCACACACCTCTGCATTCTAATATTTATCAAGTTACCATATTTACAGGCCAAAATAAAGGGGAGCTGTCAAACAAATGTATATTTCCCCTTAACAAGCACTCAGTTTGGCAGACTCCAACAGCATCAACTATTAACCAGAATTTTTAGGTAACTTTTCAAATTTAAGGTAACTTTTTTACTCACTGCATCAATTTTATGTGATGTACATTCTTATATAAAGTAATTCCACTACTTTTCTTGGGCATCAGGAAAAGGGTTAAAGAAAGAGACATTTTTAAGTCTGCAGATTATTGTTTTGGTGTCACTTTGAGAAACAGCACAACATAACTACTAGAAATTATGTTTTTAGGAGGAACACTCAAGACAATTACCACTCCCCAACATAACACCTACCTCTCCCTTCATCTTACTGTCTCAGTTTAACACACAGTCCTCATTTGACAAATAAAACTCTTGGAGGTGCTAAGGGACAGTATGCCAACATGATAACATTATGGATAGAATTTAAGTGCCTGACATCAGAAAAGTTAAAGCTAAAGGTCAAAAATGCAGTTCAGATTATAGTGCAGGAATGCTTAAATGACGTAAGGTTACTTCTCAGAACATAATCATTTTCTCAGACTTTTGTTTCACATTTTTTTTTTGTATTCCTAATATTATTACTTCAAAGTAAAGAAATCAAATCCTTATCTTGTGTGGCAAACAATCAAATCTGCAATAACAATATTGGATTTTATTATACAGTTAAAACTTACACTACACACATTAGGATAACTTACTGATATCTTGATATACCACTTCAGCTACTCTACTACTAACGTTAGCATGAAATCTGACTAATGTCATATACATAATGGGTCTATCAGTAAACTTTGGAGTTAATGGCAGGGCTTTTCCTGACCAAATCAGGCATTGAGTTGCATCCACTATTTCTTAGGAGGTGTTGATATATCACACCTGAATGTAGAGAACTTGGAAAAATAATACATTTCTCTTGTAAACATGTCACAATATAGAACTTTTAAAGATCCCTTTAAAAGATGCTGCTTTATCTCCTCTCTTATTTTTGCAACTTAGGTAAAATGAGCAGTTAAATAACTTACTAGATGAATAGAAATACCCTGGCTGAAATCCAAACCAGTATCCTTTAGGTTGAAAGAAAAGAATTTTCAAAGATTAATTTGATCTTCATTTTACTGCACCACACTGAACCTTCATTTTGCAAAGTTCTTAAATCAGGATATTTATTACCAAGTAATATCATTCTCTTAAGATAACTATTTTTCCTCCCTGTGCACATGTGTGTGCAAAGGAAAACTTTCCCACAATACAGAAGCTATGGATTTTATTTTAAATCCTCTAAAGAGAACTCATTGTACAGAGGCTCATAGAGCTAGCATACAAATCTCAAAACCCATCTGAAGGGAAAGGAAGTTGTATCACCGAGTCTTGCACATAGTTTTCATTAAAAGGCAGCTCATTATTAGCTATTGTTCCCTAAGTTCTCGTAATTCTGGTATTACATAGCCAGAAGAGACACAAATTTAAAAATTGCTTCTTATGCAATACTGTGGCTAGCAATTGTTCCAAATATAACAGGACAGAGGCATTATTCATATTTCTGGAGTAGAAAAAATATAGGTTACATCAATATCAGAAGGGCAAACCCAGCCTGAAGGTGTTATAACTAAAAGTAAGAGGATATAGAGTTTGAACAAACATCTATCACCTGAATCACTAGTATCTCAACTTGGAGTACAAACAAAACAGTGAGTGACAGCATGCAAGAGAAACAAGGCTTACAGATGCAGAACTCAACTAAGATCACTAAAGTAAATTTTGCTATATATTTAGACCTAGTAAACTGAAAGGGAAGAGGAAGTTATCCTGTTAGAAATTCCTTCAACTATTTCACTTCCCAACAGCAACGATGCTGTAAAAATGTGTACTGACATTTACAGCTCACACAAGATTAATTAAAGCATCAGGAAATAAAACTCCAAGATTAGTCCTGGAGAAGTCACAGGTGCCAAACTGCTATTTACAGATTGAGAGGATGTAATATTTTAAAATTAAAGATTGTCATGCATTATCTACAAGGAGATAAGAGGAGAAATATACAGCTAACTCAAATAAAACAATACTCAAACATGAGCAAAAAGGTAACTACAATATAGATTATGATAGCTTTGTTAACCTTTTAATGGTATTTTAATAGAGATAATATACCACTAACAGGAGCCACTGAATCTAGGGAGCTAAAATCTTTTCTGAAGTTATTATGTCTTCTCTCTCATTTTATTTCCTTAATTTTGTCTACAACATTACTTCTAGCTGTTTCTTAAAAATCTGTGCAGTATTTTAGAACAATATCTCCACCTCTACTGGGCAAAGGGATAGAAGAAATGTCAGCCAAAGAAACACCTGTGGTGTGCTCATTTTGGTTTTTTCCTCTCTCTGCACTTGCCTGGAAAGCTATAGACTGCACTCTAACAGCAACCTTCATGTAAACTTAGAGCTATTATTTAGGAAGTGACAGCAATGGACATCCTATGAAATACAGAGGACAGTCTCTCAACAGCATGCTTTTGATATAAGAACTTGATTTGGTTTAATATTACCCCAAGCCTTCCATGCAAAACTGCAAAGTAGATGCCAACTTGATGCAACCTTACATAAGCCCAACATTCTCTTAAGGTTTAGACATTTGGTGTTTGGGTGGCTCTTGGGGTTTTGGGGTTTTTTTGTTTGTTTTTTAAATTAGGATTTCCTCAGAGGAATCTGAGTCATCAAACACAAAAATGAACTTTAAAAATTCATCTGACAGTGGAGGTCTGATCTTTTTGCCCTCTACGCAAATGCTGTGATTTAATATAAGATGCCTCTGCTATCTTTGAATGCCTCTGGATATTGTGCACAAACTACTCCTGCTGGCATGACTTCAGTGTGCTTTACAACAATTACTGACACATATGTTAGATTTAGGTAGAGAAACAGCCAGTTTAAGGATATTTATCAAGCTTAGGAGTGAAATAAGCAGCAAATGGTCCTTAATGCCAGAAGTAGCTCTACATATGCCCAGAAACAGAGCTTTGAGTTGCACATCAAACTTCATACCTACTCTTAAACCTCAGTGCTTTCATTCTGTCTGAAGCTCATTTTCTACCTGCATCTCTTCTTTGTGTCTCTAAGACAAGCACTTACCACTTCTGGTTATAAAAACTAAAGCTCATCACATAAACATAGATAAGAAGAACAATAGAATTAAGAGAAATGGAATAAGCATTCCGTCTTGGAGAAAGAACAAAATATTCCCCCCAAAATGGAACAAGCACTTTGAATAGATTTAAAAGAAAATTACTGCAATTTTAAAAATTGTATAAATTTGCTGTGTTCCACAGCCACTACAGCCTTGTTTAGAACTCCGTTTTCTTACTTTTTATCTGTTACTCATTATTTGTGTTATTTATACAATCTAAATTATCTATCGCTCTACTTAATATATATAAATATCTTGACTAACAAGATGGCAAAGGAGGATAGGGAAATTTAATACCTCTGTCAAATAAAATTCTTTAGGGTGTCAGGAAGTGCTGTCAGTCATCTATTTAGGACAAAGTCTACATTCTGGACAAAAAGTCACTACTTTCTTTTCAGGTCATACTGAATTTCCATGCCTAATTCCTAAAGCCAGTTACTCTATTAAGATTGCTCAAGTGGAAAAATAAACTGTTTACAAGTAAGTAAAAGAAACTTATACTTCAATTAGCTCACAGTCACGTTTCCATAGAATCACTTTGCACAAGTAATCTTCATTAGAACACTTACCTCATTCCTTGTTTGTATGTTCTAGAGAATGCTCATATTTTTCTTTAAAGGATTCAGTTACAACTGCTATATTACTCATTTATATATCATCTGACTATCAAACATGAAATCTCTCCAACAGTTAAAAAGCCTAAACATTTCAGTCAGTCTCTTCAAAATATCATTTCAGAAATTTATACAAATGAGTTCTTCCTGGACTATTTGGTAAGCACTGTCAAATAATACTAAATTATTTTTGCTTCAACTATTCACAAATTCTTGATGTGAGAATTGTATGAACTTTATAGCCTGAAATAACTCTCACAACTTTGAAATGCTAATTATTTAAATGGATTTTGTCTGGAACAGGTTGGTTTCATTATCTTAACTTGAGACATGCATCACAGGCTGTGAGTGGTAGGTCTTGAATTTAAAACCTCTTTCTAAATTGAAGAGTTCCTCCACTGTAATGGAAAGCACAGCAGGCATACTTTTTATCCAAATGACTTGAATCACCATGGGAAAATGTAATGAGGGTTTCCTCATATGAATTAGAGATTTGAAGTTTAGCAAATTCGGAACAAGCATTCCTTAATTTTCCAGCCTTAAGAACCAGCAGCATTCTCCACTACAACTGTTCACCTAAGCAAAAACCAGATTCACAACCCACTCTTTTGAACTCATTCAGTTCCTCTCTGTGCAAAATAATTCATCCAAGAACTGTCAGAAAAAGCTTCATGCTTTTTTATAATACAAGATTTCACAAAAAAGGGACAGTACAGAAGAAAAGGAGCCCAGAACAGCAACTTGGTAAAAATAAATCAAATTGCAAGGAAGAGGTAAGGACCTGCAAATGGAAGAGAAAAAAGCTACTCAGGTGTTTTTTCCTGAAAGTATGCTGGACAAAGAAATAAATTACTAATACTGAAGAAGGAAAAGCTATTTACTTTGAAGAATGTTCTTTTTCAAAGTTTGCACCTTATCAGCAATTAATCAACATATCTGCTTACTTATAGCATTGCCATAGCCTGCATTTATTTCTACTGAATTAGAGAGACTAACTGAAGTAAATTTTTATTCATAAGCGAGGAAATTAGACTTCCTCCCTGTATTTAGGGGAGAGTCAAATAGATTCAGTAGATCCAGATTCTAGACTTCCACTTAAAGTTTACCTCATGTTCCCAGTAGTAATTGGGATCTCCAAACACTACTATTAGAAGGATTTAAGAATAAAACCTGACTATTCTCTGTACTTTTCCTTACTGTATGAGTAAAGATTATATAAAATATAATTTGAAGAAAGCATAGTTTTCCATTATGGCTATTCTATACTGGATTTGCTAAAGCTTACTTAACTTCTTGTAATGGGAAACAAACAAACAAACAACCTCAACAAGATATCATTCACTTCAAAGAGCAATCAACTTCTGAGGTGGAGGCCCACCCCCACCCCCCCCCCCCCCCCCAACTCATTTGAAAAGAACTTAGATACTGCACTACCTGGGTTATCTGAATTGTTTAAAAACAACTACCACCAATCTTTTCATGGCTTTAGCTCCTTTCCATCTCACAACTACTAGTCAGCATTTTTCAGTTAAGGTTCGTCCCTCTTACAAGATCTGTTGGTTTTGGAGGAAGGGGTTTGCAGATTCTCTGACTTTCTCCTTCTGCTCTCCAAAGACAGCTGTACTTCTCACCCTTCCCTTTCTGTGGGCAATATATGCACACCCTGACCACAAGCTGTTATTGCATAAAGATTTTCAGATTATTATGGGCATTATCTGACCAGAATTGGCAATATCTGCTCAGAATGAAAAGGCCACATTCCCCATCTACAACATGAAGAGTTGAGGGTGCAAGAACAGTACTTTCAGAAGCTATCAAGCTGAGCAGGTGTCTCCTACACGAGCCAGTGCTGCTAGTGTAGTCAATGTAGTTGTGTTTGTGTAATTGCAGACAATTATGTCATTATGAGATATATATGCCACACTACTTAACAGTTGCTAGTCAATCCATATGCTAACAGTGCCAAGCATGTGTGGTACTGATCTCCCATAATGTTTTTTTCCAACCAGTCTCTTGGAAGGAATAATTTGAGAAGTGAAAGAATATTCGAAACGCAGTCACTTTGCTATAGCCTCTAGGGGACCTAGGTTAGTTTTTCCCTATTTAGTGATTCTATAGGACTGCGAAATGCATATGAATGCACTGATTTTGTCTTTTTCCAATTGAAGCACATTCACAAGGTTTTTATCTGAACCAATATACAAATAAAAAGTAAATTTAAATATTTGTATTATGTTATATTTTGTTGACATTTATGATTTTGTCAGCACAGAAATTTTGCTCAACATATAAAAAGGGGAAAAGCCAAAATTTTTAACTGTTCAGATTATGTTGTTGCCAAAATGACTGACAAAACTAAATGTATTGCAATGAAAAAGAAAACAAACCCCAAAAAAACAAATAACTCTCTTCCCTTCCACTAGCTAGAATAATTTTCATATTATTGCACCTAAAATATTGCTACCAACATCTACAGCTTTCTATACAACACCTTAAACAGACCATCTACTGAGATTTACATATTTATACATCTAAAAAAAATCAGCTTATCATTAGGATAGTAAAATAGCATGTGTGTATACAGTAACGAGAATACAAGAACCATACCTAGGGGATCTCAGTAATTCAAGCAGAAGCTGGGTTCCTCCTAGGCTTAGGGAAAAGGAGAGTGGAGCTACAGGGTATTGGTTCAGACAACTGATGAGTCAGCCTGCATGCAGGACCCACCACGTGGTGGGGTGAGTAGCAGGAGGCTAACAGGGCTGGACCAACTACTGGAAGTGCCTGAATGTCTGAGAAACTGGAAAGTAACTTGTTGCAAATGGTCCTAGTCCAACAAACTGCAGGGGAACAGGAGGGAGAACAGTGACAAAGCTGTGGGCTCACCTCCTTACAGTCGCATGTCCCCACAGGCATGGTGTGGGCCCACCAGCTGCCCCATCAGGGAAGGCAGGGACTCAGGTGGGTGAAAAGCCCAAGTGCAGCTTCTGACCCATGCTCAGAAGCAGGCTACAGGGCAGGTAAGCTGCAGGTAAGCAGCCTTTATCAGCCCTGCTAAAACTGCTGCAGATTTATTCAGGAGGCTCAAATCCATTTTTCTGCTACATCAGTTTTTCACCTTTTTATTTTTTCCATCCATAACTGTCCTAATGTACAAACAAACACTCCATTTGCACATATACCCTATTCAATTAAAAACGTAAACAGCCCCCTACATACATAATTGGTCATTTCTGTGTTCAGCTGACTGACATCATGCACACAACAGGACAGCACTTGTACACATGCAGTTCCTCTATTTCTTTAAGGCTGCTCTTTGCAAAGTCATGGCAATTGCATCATCTGGGCAAGTAGAATGACCAGCCACCACACCATGGAGGAGAGCAAGCTCCAAACGTGCCCTAATTCCTGTTGGCCTTGTCAATAATAACTAAATAAAATAGAGAATAATAGAGAAATAAATAGAACAAAATAATAGAGAAATAAGTAGAAAAGAAGAACAAACTGTAGGAACACTGATGGTTTATGATGGATACTCTAAGATGCTGCACTTCCACAAAAAGAGTTAATGTTTGTGTTTGCCACTTTGTGGACATCACGAAAGTGCTTAGCATGTTTCATTTAAAGGATATAAACATCTAACTAATTTGAGTTACTTAAATATCAGTTTCAGTAACGTGCTTCATCAAGTGTAACTTTTTTCAAATTCAGTTATTCAAATTCAGTTAATACCTTCAGACTGTATTACCAGACTGTAATTGCCAAAGATTTTTGTGAATGCTTACAATAGATTTTACTAAACCAAAAATGTCTATATAGTTCTGTAATATCAGCTGCCATGTATATAACATTAACTATTGCAACGGATTGAATAATGTGGAGATCACAAAACTGCAAAGCAGTAGAAGAGAGCAAATTGGAAACAATTACATCAGATTATTCAGGACTGTATTCAAACCATAGTAAGGGTGACTAATATGTTGTAATTTTGGATCAAGAATGGGCTAGCTTGATCTCTTTAATAGTTTTAATGATCTATAAAAGTCTATAATTTAAACAATTTAAATTTACATGAGCATGTTATCATTCAACAGCAGAAAAATTATGCTAATAAAATTATTGTTATATTAAAAATGGTGCTTATTTGAGGCTTCCAAGAATACAGATGTAGAGCTCAAATGTTGCATTCTCATTAGTCATGCAGTAGAACATGACATAAAGTAGGTATTTTGTCACTGTTAGAAACAAAACAGCTTGAGTGAACAATAGATTGCACATCTTTTCATTAGGGGAGGGGACATACTTGTCAGCAAAACAAAGTGGCTCATTGGAAAATATTAGTGAAGAAAAGTAGTAAGAGAAAGCTGTTGCCCATGGAAGTAAAGGGGGGGGGGGGGGGGGGCGGGAGGGCGGGGGGGGAATGTGACTCTCAAATGTATTGTTATTTGTTGGAAACGAGAACTGTAATGCTACCTCCTATATAAAAAAGTCTGGTTTTAATGGGTCACCTCCACTAGTGCAGACATAATGCAAGCAAACTCTTTGTCATCTCAAAGATGAATTGATTGATTTCCAACACCAAAAAATAATATGATTGTGTTTGAAGGAATAAGAAAGAAACCGCAGCTATTAGGTCTATAGTGGAAAAGGTCCTGGAGGTCTGATACAAAAACCAGTAACTTAAAACGGCATGACCACATATGTTTACTGATACCTTGAAAATAGCTTATTCTTTCAGGGGTCATTTAAAAAGAAGTATTTTGCTTTGTGGGGAATATTTTAGTATCAAGAAATGAGCCACAAACTAATGTTCATTTGATGTTCATCAGTATTCTAGCAGAACCTTTCATAAATGTGTTTTGATTCATAATGCAATAGAACAGTTTGAGAAATGTGTATGCACTAAATATTTTCACAAAATTGTAACCAAGCTAAGCAGATTTCGCATTAGTTCTGTTCCAGGCTACTGATACTTAGTGTTTATCCTTGAAAAAGCAACCTATTTTAATGAACTCTCACTGCACCAATATCAGCATTGTTTTTCAAGAATGAGTTGAAGGGTGTGCTTGTGCAGCCATCACATGCTGTCCTCATCTGTCCTATCACTGGGCAAGCATGCCTGAGAACTAGGGTATCCACAGAGCTGACCTGAAGTGTCAGTTTTTAACACTTTATAATGTTATTTTTAATGCTGAATAGCTAGGTTATCTTTAAAGAAATAAGTAAAGAGGATACAAGTATCCTTTATTCATGGATGAGCTGTCTGTTTAATTTTCATTAATATCTTGGTATATTCTTTCCTCGATAAAACTTTTCTCCTCCTGATGAGTTTTCACATGCACAAATTCCATTTGGAATGCTTGATAACTGGAAAAAGGATACTATAATTAATGTTTAGTATTCTATTTTAGCCATGGATAAGTTTTTAATGGTTCTACAGTAAGATGCATTGAGAAAATATGTAATATAATTAAAAAGTACAAAACTGCTTTTGAACTTCTGAAGTCGAAGCATGCTTTTATTTTGGTTTTAAGACTGATTTGCTATATGTGCACAGTGAAAACCTGCATAAATGTAATGTTTGTCATTTTGAAAGCAAATGAGTAATGGAGGACACTTTGAATATACTTAATGCATCTGCTGTGCTAAATGACAGGCTTTTACTGTATCGGTACAGCTGTGTTAACGTGCATTTCTTGATGACTGTTCATTTTGGAGGGATGCTGCTGGCCATTAATCCTTGAGCTGCAGTTTTTGATTTCTACTGCTTTTCACTCAGACAGAATTATTATTCTGGTGGACATTTGAGGATATCACTTTTTGTAGAAATTCAGATCTGAATTTCCTATTGAGGAGACTGTTGAGATAAAACTGTTATCATCCTATGTGAACTATGTGATATTCCAAAAACCTCCATTAGCTGTTACTTCCCTGGATGGAAAATAGTTTTGATGGAGAAGCTCTTGCTCATAGTACTGCCCTGTAGTTTCCTTGTTAATCTTCATTCAGTGAATAAAAGCTGTGTCGCTCTTACTCACGAGATTGCAAGTTTAAATAAAAAAAATAAGGACAAAGAGAGAATAAGAGATGAAATACACTTTCCCCCCTTTATTTTCATGCCAGATCTCTTTTTGAATTGGTATTTCAAGACTGTTCTCGCTTCCTTTGGCTACCATTTTAGATGAATTATCTAGCAGTTGTCGCACAGACATAAATCAGTTCATCATAATAATCTCAGCTCTTTCATGTATTTTAGTGAGCTAGCTGCTATTCCTGGATAGTCTTGAAAGAAACAGAATATACTTCTTAAGTTATTTGAGGAAGGATATTTTTATCAGGTAATTCAGTACAGCCATTCTTTAATACCTGTTATCTGGACATCTTGAACTTGGTATTTTGTCCAAACTGTCAGTAGTATACTTAATGTCCTTTAAGCTTTGTTGAAGTGTTAGTCTAAACAGATGTCACCTGTTAGCCTCCTTTTAGAATCATTCAGTTGCTGGAATAGATTATTTCACTTGTGAATATTGATGGCTTTCTCCCTGACAGGTGGGATGGATAAAATCTTCACATAAATAGTTCAAATAAAATACTTTGGTTATCCAACTGGTAAATATGAGAGAACTATGCTTTAATGTATAAATTCTTCATGTTTTCTATACAATAAATTAAAATATACCAGCTTTCACCTCCAAGTTACTGAAATATCATTGTTAATTTGAACCAATTTTTAAAATATTACTGCCGTTAAACTACACATTAACTCAAAACTGTGGCACTTACAGATAGCATATGCTCCAGTTTATAGGATTGTTGTTATCCTTGAGGTTATAGAGTCATCTTGCACCTAGGAGCTCATTTTAGATTAATTTACCCAAAACGTTTTGTTGTTTCCTTGCTGTGTGGCTTACACAGCTTCTGAGTTTTCATTGAGTATCTCTTTGTTTTGGTGTATGTTTCTAAAACTGAATAAATATTTGTATTATTTTAACTATTCTAGAAGAAATATTGCTGCTGAGGTGAAATAAAACAGTGCTTGGCATACCTTTTTTTTTATTGGTACTCTGTTCTGTAATGATCTTTCAAATGGGTGCAGTTTTGAGTTTAATGCAAGTCCCGCTGTGTCCTCCCGTTTAATCTAGGAAATTTATGAGATGAGAAAGAATAAAGATCTTTGCCAAGACATTTGTACTGGGATCTGTACTGGTAGCAGCACCCTTGTCTTGCGATCCAGCTAATCTATGTCAGTTTATTGCTCAAGAGTGACCCAGTGCTGTTGATCTTGCTATTGAATTTAGTCTGGTTCAAAATCTTCAGAGACAATTTCCTTTCTGAAAAACATCCTGGTTTACTACTTATGTTTAGTGTTTAAAGAAGAAAAATGAATGAAAATTTAGTAACTTTGCATATTATCTTGTATAGCTAAGACTCAGAAATACCATCTGCAGGGTAAGACTTATTTTGCTGATCTCTTGGTAAAGATGAGTGTTACTATTCTCTGTATGAGGCATGTGACAGCACATTAAAATAACGCAATACATACAGTATAAAGTGGATTTCTGGTGCAAGTTTATTAATGTATAGATCATTTAATGCATATAGTGATTAGGATATGTGGTGATACCTATTTTAGAAGATATTTCAGACATAGCTATGTTTTAGCTAATTTATTTCCCAGAGGAACTTCTTTCTACAGGGATAACCGTTTTACATGTGCTTGCATGTATGTGTAGCTAAGTAGTACAGTGTAACAGTTTTGCTTGCATAACTATACAGTCTTACTATGTTATATTTTAATCTCCTGTGATGCATGATATCCTCAAATCTGAAATTTTTCTCTCTGATAGTCACTGTATGAATATACTGCATCACTATAAATTTATTATACCAATTATTATCTCCCATTTTGGGGAAAATTATTTTTATGGAAGGCGAAAAATGTTTTTAACACTTGTACTAAACCTTTTGTTGAGAATGACCGTTAACTTGTACGGTCGGTTTACATCTATTATACAGTTCTTGATTCCTGCAGGGTGATGAGTAGTCCCACTTGGTCTCAATTGTGTGCTGAGAATGGCTAACATCTGCTAGGCATGAACACGGTGCAAAGATTCCAAGTGACAGTAAAACCACAATTACATTTTATGAATTTATCAGAAGTAGTTTTAAACTGTAGTGTATGCTAAAACAATAAAGATGAATTCTCGTGACTTTGGAATTCTGTTGGATAAATTATTTTCCTCTGTGTCTTAGTAACAATATTGGGAAATTCTGTTTGACCTTCACTAAAGAAAAAGGTTTTAAACTCTATAATCCCAAATTATATTAACATGTGAAGTTTCTGGTTGAAGGAAAGCTTGTTTTACAGCAAGTTTGTCAAAGGAGATTTTTGGGTTTTTGCAAAATAAAAATCAGATCTGGGCATCATGTTTTGCCATGGGATCTGGGAATAGTTATTCAAACAATTATCCTGTTGATAAACAATTTTATGTCTGGTGGCTGATCTGTTTTTAGGTAATGGGGACTGTAAGATTCCATTCTTTCAGGCTTCCTGTTGCAGTTCAGTGAAATCCAAAGATGCTGGTTTGTGTGGGTATTGCATAAAAATTTTATTAAGTAGTGAATGAATGCCCTGACTCTTCTGTTTGAATTAGTAATCTTGCTTTTCAGATTTATTATAGTTTATGCCAATCTCATGTTTAACATTTTAATCAATAAACTCATGCAGCACTTTCATATAAATGAGGTAACGTCATTATTCAATAGCTTTTTCCCCCCACATTTCGACAAATCATAGAATTATAGAATGGTTCGGGTTGGAAGGGACCTTAAAGATGATCTAGTTCCAAACCCCCTGCCATAGGCAGGGACACCTTCCACTAGACCAGGTTGCTCAAAGCCCCATCCAACCTGCCCTTCAACCCTGCCAGGGAGGGGGCAGCCACAGCTTCTCTGGGCAACCTGTGCCAGTGTCTCACCACCCTCACAGGAAAGAATTTCTTCCTTACATCTAATCTAAATCTGCCCCCTTTCACTTTAAAACCATTACCCATTGTCCTATCCCTGCACACCCTGATCAAGAGTCCCTCCCCACCTTTCCTGTAGCCCCTTTAAGTACTGGGAGGCCGCTCTAAGGTCTCTCCGGAGCCTTCTCTTCTCCAGGCTGAACACCCCCAACTCTCTCAGCCTGTCCTCACAGGGGAGGTGCTCCAGCCCCTGATCATCTTTGTGGCCTCCTCTGGACCTGCTCCAACAGGTCCATGTCCTTCTTCTGTTGGGGGCCCCAGAGCTGGTCACAGCACTGCAGGGGGGGTCTGATGAGAGCAGAGTAGAGGGGGAGAATCCCCTCCCTCGACCTGCTGGCTACGCTTCTCTTGATGCAGCCCAGGACATGGATGGCTTTCTGGGCTGTGAGCACACATTGCTGGCTCATACCCCCAAGTCCTTCTCCACAGGGCTGCTCTCAATACGCTCTTCATCCAGTCTTTTTTTGTGCTTGGGATTGCCCCGACCCACGTGCAGGACCTTGCACTTGGCCTTGTTGAACCCCATGAGGTTTGCACAGACCCACCCCTCGTGCCTGTCCAGGTCCCTCCGGATGGCACATCCCTTCCCTCCAGCATGTCGACCGCACCACACAGCTTGGTGTTGTCGGCAAACTTGCTGAAGGTGCACTTGATCCCACTGTCCATGTCCTCAACAAAAATGTTAAACAGCACAAACTCCGGAGGAATGCCAATACCAAGCCCTAAGGAACGGCACTTGTCACTGCTCTCCACTTGGACATCGAGCCGTTGACCACAACTCTTTGAGAGTGACCATCCAGCCAATTCCTTATCCACCGAATTGTCCATCTGTCAAATCCATGTCTCTCCAATTTAGAGACAAGGGTGTTGTGTGGGACAGTGTCAAAAGCTTTGCACAAGTCCACATAGATGACGTCCATTGCTCTTGTCCACCAATGCTGTAACCCCATTGTAGAGGCCACCAAATCTGTCAGGCACAATTTGCCCTTAGTGAAGCCATGTTGGCTGTCACTAGTCATTGTCCTTATTTTCCATGTGTCCTAACACAGTTTCCAGGAGGATCCTCTCCATGATCTTGCTGGGCACAGAAGGAAAACTGACTAAAACAAAAGGCATATTTATATTGCTTTCCTACTTACATAGGCATATTCTTTCCTAACATTTTTTTCCAGCTTCAGGCATTCAACAGCTACAACAGACATCTAGAACTGTAAAGTCAAGGCCTGGGCCTACAGTTTCTAGCCTCACCTGGTTTTTGAGCGCTTTATTCTTCCCACTTTGATGCAAGCAATCCTGTCAAATAACTTAAATTCTGACCCAAGTTTTATTTTTTATCTCACTTTAATCAATATGATGGAACAATGCAAACAAATCAGGGAAATAATGAGGATATGTTCAGTCTTTTTTAAATGTCAAAATGCTTTTTCTGCCTAAACATTTATTGGGTATTACATAGACCTGAGGATATTCTGGAATTTTTTTCCAAGTTTTTCATTTTTCCTCCAAATAAGTGTCTAATTAATATTTCACATGCAGATAAATACAATGGAATACTGCATCTTAGCCAAAACTGCTTGCTTGCTTCAGTGGCTTATATATATTTGGAAAAATCTGGGTGTAATCTAGCTGCATGTAAAATGCCCATTCTTCATGGAAAAAAAAAATATTATTGTAATCAGAGTTCCTAAAATTGCTTTAATTCAGAGTAACAACGTTTACTTTGCAGAATTCTAAGGACACTGGTCAGTCCTCAACAATGAGTGGGGTACCCAATAGTGCTGGTACCAGATAAGGTGGAATAAGTGCATGAGATGCACAGTAGGCGTGGAGTCATAGCTAACATCTGCATGAAATCAGAATTAAAAACTGTTATTTGTGCAGAAGGCTATTTTGGATACTGTGAATGGAAAAACAATTCACTGAAAAGCAAATTTTAGTGTCACATGAGCACCTACTGATTGATATAATTTCAAGTACAGTTCAGAGAGTAAGGACTCCAAACTCAGATTGTTCTCAGTCTCTGCTGAATCCTGTGATGCAGCTTGAGTCTTCAGACAGTGGATAATTTGACAAGCTCTGAAAACTGTAGTGTCTAGGGTGGATATAATGAATTGAAAGCGTCAACCTTAATTATAAATTTTCTTGCTTTTGTGAACGTAATTTTTGCAGTTCAATGTGATCACTGCTACTCTTACATCTGTAATGATAACTGTATAGATTAGATAGAGATGTAAGTACTGAGGAAGAGGGCATTTAGCACAATTTATAATTGTCTTATTCAAGTTCTTTTTTTTGAAGACATTCTGTCAGAACAGCTAGAAAGCTGAACAAAGAACGCATCTGAGCTGAACTGATGTAGTGTGCACATTGATTACAATTAAAAACTTTGTGGCTAGCATATATTAATTGGAACTTCTGCTGAAAATTATTTAATGTGAACCATTTTTGTCAGTAATGGTATACTTGAACTCTGTTGAGCTGTTTTCTTGATATATGAAGATGGGCATTCTTACTGTTTTATCCATATGGAGCACATTATCCTGAGAGGATAAAGTGCTTTTAGCATGTTTGTTTTGTATTGTTTTTTTGTGAGTTGTTTTGGTTGGGGTTTTTTTTTGGTGGAAGTAGATCTTCTAATCACTTTGTTGCAACTATTTTTTCATTTACAGCCTTTATTGTTGGAGAATTTCACATGGAATTAATGGAATAGCATATTTAATGTCTGGCAGTAAAGCCGAAGTCTGAGTTGTCAAAGATGAAGCTTTTAATGTCAGGGTGACTGCCAAAACAGGATTACTGAGAAGCTGGAATGGTCTGGCTTGGTGTCCATAACAAGCTTCCACAAACACAGCTATGGCATCTGTGGTATAATTTGTGCCTAACATAACTGTGCTGACAAAAGCTGCTTGCTCTACACTTGTACCACCAAAAATAGGGTTGTGATGATGTTGCTAATTACAGCTCTTATATCTGTGATAAATGATCATCATACAGATCAAGCTGAGATATTATAATGCAAGCAAGGCCCAAGAATTTTGTTACCAGAAACCATATTATTAGCTATCCTATATTAATAGATTTGAAATATGTTCTTGGGGTTTTTTGATACTGAGGTATACATGGTTTAGGTATTCCTACTATTCTATGTGTAGTAATACTACTGCAGTAATAAAAAGGGGAGAAAAAAAATGTAGAAGGGACAAGATTGCCTCTATTTTGTCTTTGTATTGATCTTTGAGACTGATGCAAGTTCTGTGTAACTCTTGTGATGCTCTGTATAAAGCCAGATTGAGATGATGCTATGGTTACCGTTCTATCTTCAACATTCATTAGAACTAATTTTTAAAGATAATTTAAAATAATTTAAAGTACATTATTAGAGGGATCTTGGGAATCCAAGAAAATGTTACCATTCTAACCCAGCAATAGACAAATTAGAATCTTGGCAATGTAAATTGCCAATGTTGTAGTATTCTAGCTCCTTATACTCAAAGTGTTAGAGAAGGTAGGATTCTGGTTCTTGCCCTAACTGTCATGCCTGAGCCTTAGGCTTTCCACGCTGTGGAGGAGATGTATAATTTATTGTTTATTATCTACATCCTCTCTCCTTCATGACAGTGTTATAGTGCAGATGATCAAGTAAGTTGAGAAAGAGGTCTAGTTTTCTGGAACAGAGTTCTTGCCTCCTGGAATGACTCTTTGCTGCTATGGTCAGCAAGCATACTTCAAATAGGTCTAAGGCAGTTTCAAATTATACCTTCAAAGTGATCTTGCGATAGATTCATTTTCCCATGGTACCTCTTCTAAACTCTACTCAGGTCATCCCCGGTCATGAAAATTATTCAGAACCTTGAAGTTTGTCAGCACAGATAATTTTGAGTGCACTAAAGTATGAAATGCAATGTCCTAGTTATTCTGCCAGCTGTCTTTGCCACATGCTTTCAGTCTGCAGCAAGGAATCTTGCAGGTAGGCATTCTTGGGTGTGCTAGGAGAATGTATGTGGTGTTGGTGCAAAGTGGCTTGTGTGCTGTCAAGGCATGCAATAGTTCACAGCACTGACTGTTCCATGTTAGACAAATCCTTACTATTAAATAGCAAGGGCATCATCAATAAAAAGTCTTGACTTACTGAATTAACATATTTCACGATTGACATTAACCTCGTTAAAATGTTATATTTTAATAGAATACACTGTTCCTTAAAAAGAAGAAAAGAAGGGGGGAAAAAGGAAACATAGACCTTTCTGTGGTTTTAATAGTCATAATGTTTTTGTTTTCCATCCCATTAGGTATTAATAGGCTAGAAATGCAGTGGGAAAAGTTGCCCCAAATGGTATTGAACCCCCCAAATCAGAATCTGTATTTTAAACACAAACTGCATGCAAAACAGGGTAAAAGAAGAAAGCAAGCCCTACTTAGAACACGTGCTCAATTTAAAATGTCAAAAGATACAGTCTTTTAATAGTTTTTATAAAATAATTTGCTTCTAATATGCATAATTATTAACAAATAATAAATAAGCCTTAAGTCTTTGAGAAATATTTTTCCAAGCATGATTTCAGAAAAAAAATTAATATGAAGATGGTACTTAACAGAACTATCAATTCCAATGATAAATGATAATTTAAGACACAACTCCTTGTGCATTTAATATGCAGAAAAATATTTACTTTTTGATTAAAAGATCAGATCTACACAACCAGTTCCTTGTATAGTTATCTGTTTCTTTTAAGCAAATTTCTATATACATATAAATTCTCCAGAACTTGTATAGTTACGCTGCAGATAAGAGACTTTCAGGGGGAAAATGTGTTTGCTTTTTAAAGTTGCTTCCTCTATAATATTAAAGTAAGCTTCACTATGATTGTTTTACATTAATTGATGTGTTTAGTTTATATTCATTACAGTATAAAACCAATAAAGGTTAATCCAGTGGTTGAGCATGCTATATGGGTTTGAGTCAGTTTCCTAGTTCAATCTTGTCACAGCTCTCAATTTGTGTTGTTCTGGCTGCAATGTTTGGTCTGTTAAATATTTTAACTGAATTTTCTTGCATAATATATACCTTTAGCCTACAACTTCTCATAATTACAGCATCGCTAACCTTGCAAAGAAGGCAAAAAGGCCAATAGTGTCATGTTTCTGAAGACACTTGAAAGCTGCCTCTCAAACTTATATGATGACACTGCTTTTGCATGGCCAGATATAGCATGGAACAACAGAACTAAAAAACTTATTTATTTTCTGAAATATAGAAATGTTAGAAACTGAACAACCAGACTATGCTTCACTGTCTTCTGCATTACCTATTTCACTGTAATATCCATTTACAATACACTGTCTGTAAGTGCCAGATCTTGTTTCTACTGAGATTGGCAGGTGAACCTACCACTGACCTCAGGTAACCATTTACTGGTTTTTAACCTACTATTTACAAGTAGATTAAAATGGTGAGTATTTGAGGACCTGATGAGCATTCTGAACAGTGTAATCTAACGGTAGGCTAAACATATTTTTAGAAATAATACATAAGTTTTTGAGAAAAGAACACAGTCAAAATTTAAGTCATTCCAGGCTGTGTCAACATATCCTTTTAATCTGTGTTGAATCAAGTCACAGATTGCGTTGGCTATCTGGAAACTTAAAGAACAATTTGATGTGTTCAACTGATTGTTCACGACACATCAAAAATTTAAAAAAAAAAAGCCTTGATCTTGAGGATATGAAAGACTAGCAGCAGTGAGGTAAGGTTTGTATAGAATAACTAGACTATAGTTTCACACCCACTAGAAGAATATAAAAATCAAAGAATGACTGAAAAGCAATTTTTCAGAGTAAGATAATTTGATAGAACAATTGGGAAAAGTGGATCTGTTAGGTATTAATATATAAGCTCCAAGTAGTAGGCCACCCTCAGTGGCCTCTATACTTCTGAAACTGGTTTGTTGAAGATGAATAAGCCTAGAGATTGTGCTGCTAAATTGCTGTGTCACTTTGCTGATACATTTTTAATTTTAGCCCAAGTTAAACAGTTCTTCTGTTTGTATCATCAGGTTTTTACTGAACTGAGCTGTCTTTTAATATCTTATTACTGTCTTTTAATCACACTTTAAAGTAGCTGCACTGTAGCATACTGTGATGGAAACAAAGAGCGTTGGTTCTTTTTGTCATTAAGACTTTACTCGGCTTGCTGGTAAAGAGACTATGTTGTTCAGCTCAAGAAGAATCCTCAGGTTAGTAGATTAGATATAAGAACTAACGTGCAGATTGCTCTGAACTGTGCAGAAGGACAGACTGATAATATAAGGAAGGATCAGGGAGATAATATTGAAGCCTCAACAAACTTTGTGTAGAAGGGATGTATTTCAAATTTTGCAGTTGTGCTGCTGTGCTTGTTTGGAGAAAGGTAACGCAGTTTGACCCCAGAAGGAAACTGAGTATCCTTACCTCTAGCCCGGCAGCTGTACAGTGAACGAGCGGGTGAGGCCAGTCCCGCCATTTCTTCCTCCTCAGGAGGCGGGGGGGGGCGGAGCTCCTCACCTTCTCCCTTTGCTCCAGCGTGATTCCCCTCTCGCAGGAGACAGGCTTTCATGAGCTTTCTCTGGCATGAGTCCTTCCCACGGGCTGCAACTCTTACCGAGCAGCTCTGGCACGGCTCACCCCCGCATGCTGCAGTCCTCCCAACGCCGAGCTACAACAGCGGGGGCTTCTCCTTCCCACAGAGTCCTGGCCTAGCACAGCTGCCTGCTCCAGCGTGGGGCCCTCTACAGGCTGCAGGTGAGTCTCTGCTCCACCAGTGACCTCCACGGTGGCAGGGGGCAGCCCTGCCATCTCACCACGGCATACAGGGGGGATCTCTGCACTGGCGAACAGCCCCCATCTGCCCCCCCCCCGCTTCTTCCTCCTCCTCCTTCCTTCTATTGACCCCAATGCTTTCCTCGGTGTTCTCCTCACAACTCCCACTCTTCCTTCTCCTCGCTTCTCCTTAAATAGTTATCACAGAGGCGCAGCCACCATCGCTAATTGGCTCGGCCTTGGCCAGAGGCGGGTCTGACTTGGAGCTGAGGGAGCTTCCAGAAGCTTCTCACAGGGGCCAGTGCTGTAGGCCCCCCCCCGCTGCTACGAAAAGCCCACCACACAAACCAAGGGGTGAGGGGTTTAATTCCTGGTTTTGGGTGAATTCATATTTCTCATGTCTATATAGGACTGAACATCTGCATAGTAGTTAGAGTTATGAATCCTTTTTTCTTAGTAAAACTCATATAAGTAATACAGAGATATAAAGTTTGCAATAATATTTGTTTAAAATAATACATCCTATAAAAAAAGTGTGTAGGCATTTTAGACTGGTACTGCTGTCTCTCCAGAGTTTTTGCTACTTATTTTACTATGTGTCTGGCTATTCTGGTTTACTGTCTGTACACATTGGCAAACTTGCCTAAATGTGAACAGTGCCAGAGAAATCATTTAAGAGGAGTACCTCAAGGTAGAAGATGCTGAAGATATAAATCTTACAAATTTTTAGACTCTTAACATGTTTTCCTGTTATCCACTGAGGCTTGCTATGTAGGTGGGGAGTCTTCCTTTGAAGTACTTGTGTTCCTTTCCCACTGAGAGAATTGATCCAGATTTCTTAGTTGTCTAGCTAACATAGCAGGAGTGGGTCAAAAGAAAATTGAATTCCAAGTGCTGTAATTGTATACATGTAGGTAAGTAAGAATGGTTGAGTGGGCTGTTCTTTGTACAATTGGTTTCACTCAGTGAAGAGGGAGTTCAGTTTTCTTTCATGTATACTCTGATTAAGGCATAAGCGTTCCAAGTAATGTTTTTTAAAAAATTATGATGTATCAGGCAGAGTTGAACAGAAGAGCTGTTACACTGAGCCAGTGTGTTCAAAGCATATTTTTTTCCCACTTTATTTTCTGAACCTCTGTATCTTTAGAGATACTAAGGAGAATCTAAGTCTAAACTCAGCTTGTTATCAGGAGGCTTTGACAATGAAATCAACTTTGACAATGAAATCTTAGTTGGATCTTCCCCATTTTCTGCTCTCAAGTCCTCTGTCTCATATTCTCTCACATGTACAATTAATACAGGCAAAAATATAACAGCAGAAAAGGTTCTTCCTCCAAATTGCTGTTCCTTTGTAGCACTAAACAGAAATGAACTTTTATGGTAAAACCTTCTTGAAGTGGAAGCTGGTAGTGCAAAAGGGAAAAATGGGGTTTATAGAAAGACCAGAAGCAATAGTATGACAAAAAAGGTAAACATTTGGGTGCATCTGAGAGACTGAGTCTGAAAATATGGAAGAGAAGTTGGTAAAACTAGAAGACTAAATAACAGAGAGGGGAAGAAAGCCTTTAGAGCTATTTAATGAGAAAATACTTGGAATAAAGACTATAATAGGAAAAAGTTAGTTGTATCAGTAGCTGTGTTCTAAAACCATAATTGCACTGTTTAGCTGAGGAGGGAAGGAAATGAACTGAATTCATTGTCTTAATGGTAAGCTTAGCAGATGGGCAAAATGAATACATAATAAATTGTGCTTCATTTCTTACATAGACAGGAGTTTCATGAAATATAACAATATTATGCATTTTCTCCATCTGTTTCTACAAAAATAAATTTATTTCTTCTATTTTCCTCACTCGTCCTTCAAAACATTGTTTGATTTGAATATCATCTAAACTCAAAGGAAGTGGTCCTTGCCATAAGAGGTCTCAATCAAAGCCTTGTCATCAAAGGAAAGATGTGCCAGTACGGGATTGTACCCCAAAAGCTTATACAGCTACAGTTGCAGAATTTTGAATTGTCAAAACATAGTATATATTTTGTTAACACATTTGGGTTTGACTAGTTTGAGTCTCATTTGGGAGAGTAAGCTTTGGTGTCATAGGTGTCATTTCTCAAAAATAAGGTATTTTCTAAAGCACATGCAGGAGGATTTGTAACTTAGACAACTACATTTTTGATGTAATTGATGAGTCATTTGTAGGAGCACACATGGTATCTGATAAATGTTCATAAAGTTTTCATTTGCGTTATATTTACATGTTAAAGTGTAGCAGTACAATTGATCTGCAAGTGGTGTTTTTTTTTTAAAAAAAGTTATATAATTTATCTTGAAATCATACTTGGTTTCCTTTCACATCCACCTCTTTATAGAACTCTTTATGTAGCCCATCCTTACGCACCAATTTGGTATCAAAAAAACCCTGGTTCAGACCATGCGTTGATAGTATCATTATGTGTAATTAGTATTCCACTGCTGCACTTTTTGTTTAATTACAACTGTACGTGGGGGCATGTTCAGAGTTGGGTTTGTTCTTTGACTGCTCCAGGTATGCATGGTTTTTGCTAAAAGTTGCTGGAAAGGTCCAGAAAATCTTTTGTAAGCAGCTCACAATAAGGACAGTGAGGTTTGTGCAAATGGTGTACAAAATTCAAGTAGCTTACTGCATGAGTTATTATACCAAACCCTAGTTGTGGTCCTAATCCCAATTTTCTGCAGTGGCTAACATTGGGTTCACCAGCAGTGAAAGGTGCAGAAGCCATTCACTCAACATGTGTGAGAGAATCCTTGTCAAGGTTATATGAAAGACTTGTGAAAGCAAGTTATACAGTTTCTTAAAAGTTTTTTAAATTAATTATGATCTTAGTTGTAAAGGGTTGTTAACCTAAATAAAAAAGTGTTGTTAAAGAAGTTATATTTCTCAGAATTTTGCAAATGTATCACTGATTAAAAATATTATTCCTGGAAGAACTGGATAATTTTGTAAAACATGAATGAAGTTTAGCCATGCAGATAATGTCATTAAATGCAAAACCTTTTACAGTATCTGCTAGCGTTTATATAAATGCTCTATATTCTGTCCTAGCAGATTTAGATTCTTTGCATCAGTTTCATACCATGTATCCAGAAAAAAAGACTTCTGGTTGTTCTGTGAATCATGAATGTGTCTTAACATTTCATGGATATGACTGCATTATGTTATAATGGAAGATATGTTCCACAACTATTGTGATGGTGTGTGTCCCCCCCCTCCTTTATCTCTCTTTTTTCTTTAATATAACAAAATTTAAGATTAAATCTAGAAACAGATGCTTGCTTCTGATGCTCTGCAATAAAATGCAGCTCTGTTTCAGATATACTCCCATCTGTGAAGAGTTAAGCGCCCAAGAGTTCATAGTTCCTGGTTTTTTATCCATATGGGGGATTGTTAGGCTCCAGGTATTGGGAAAGATCATTGAACAGTACTGGTTTCTGGAGAAAATGACCATAAATGACTGATTCAAAAATACCTTCTTTTGCATCTAAGTGAAGTTATATTGGATGTTGTTATAAAGAAAGGTTTTATGAACATATCTAAAGAGCTCTGATGTTTAAAAGAAAAAAGGAAAAAAGACATTTAATTGATAAAACTCACCACTTTTCACAGGTAGGTTTTGTAGTTGTTGGTCCTAATTTCTTGCTATAGTTTATAAATCTAGGACTAATGTTTTTTTCTTTTTTATTTTTAATTTATTGTGAACAAGAGTAATGCAAGCCAGTAATCCAAAAAGAATCCTATGCAAAACATCTATTAGGAACTATACTGTGCTGTCTAAAACGAATTCTGAATGGATTTTGTGCTTAGCTACATCTAACTTTTAATAAAGAATTCTTAATACCATATATTCAGCCTTGCAATTTAAGAGGCTCAAGAAAATGTATACAAAGGAACACAGACATTGTATTCAATGGAGTGTTACCCTTTGTTGCTATGCTAATGGAAAATAAGTCATACTGAAATTTTAGTTGCCTGTGTCCTTTTATTTTAGAATATTAATTCATCTTTAAGTTCAATGTTTCTATCCCTATGAGCCATTTATCTTTTTAGAAGACATTGAAAACTGCTTATAACCATATGCAATAGACGATAGGCAAAACATTTAACTTCTCATCATGAGCAATGCATTTATAGCCTTTGAGAATGGGACTTCTCAAGTGACCTTGCATAATATTTGTGTTCTAGATGTGGCACTCCTATGTCCTACACTTGTTGCATAAGGGTCTTCTCTGTTAAGGTGCACAGTACCCCTATGTGGAAGGAAATACCATCATCTCCATTTGATGGAGAGCAAAGTAGATAAATAATTTTTCCAAGGTTATTCAAGGATGGTTTCACAAGTTATAGAATTGTGCTCTCGCTACCAGATTACTTTTCTAATTATTTAATCATGCTGAAGTGAGATTGCTCAAGTTACATGAAGTATTTTGAACCTGAGATTCTGTAGCATCTGTCAACTGAGAAAAATTCTGTAACTTTTGTCAAAAGCAGTATTGTAGTTGTACCTTCTTCAACATTTGGACCATATTTCTACAAATGTGGCTATAAAGTGAGGCCTATTAATACACTGAGACATACCAATGATTTCAGTAGAACTTGTCAACTGCTAATTAGACTTCTGAGCTGGTTCTCCTCAGGCTACCTAATGCAGCCTAAGAAAGCTTCTAGGTTCTCCATACTTGGTGTAGGCTATATAGCAGGAATCTTGCAATTGGTGAGCTTAATGTATGAATGAACAAGGTTCTCATGGTTTCACTGCTATATAACATTTATAACGGCACAGTTCAGATGTGTATCAAAATGATTTATTAGGTACAAGTCAAAACTGTATGATGAAGGAAATGGAAGATCATGAGAGCAGCAAGAAGCACTGTAGTAACAGATTTTGTGCTTGTAAAAGAGCAAGTTAAAAACACAGGAAAAAATATAGTTTAGGGAGACTGGGTTTATACCACAAGAGGAGGGAAGAGCATTATTGAAAGGTTGTAAGTGCAGTGACCCCAAATGGCTCAGAATTGCCTAGTGCCTGCCATTGCTTACAAAAGGTTTTGTCATTGCTTTGTTATTCCTCCAAAAGAAGCGTGCACTGAGGGATCTGGTGTTCAGATTCACACATTCCTTACCTGTCTCCTGCAAGTATACACAGCTGCTTCCCTTCCTCTTCAGAGTCCCTTTACTGTGTACTGCTGATTGCAAAGGAAGGATTTAACTGCCAGAGTCATATTGCAACATAAATAACTTTTTACTTCGGTGACAGATTCAATCATCCTTTTACTGCAAGTTTAATTTATATGGATTTAATTTATAGGAATCTTGTCCAAAAAGCTGTCTTTTGGAAAGAAAAAAGCCTTGAAAGGTCACTTGACAAAAACTTCTTTTTCAAAGCATTGAAGATAAAAATATTTAAACTTGGAAAGTAATGGAGATGTGTTAAGAACATATTTTATAATAGAAAAATGAAATATATATATATGAATTAAATCAAAATTTGGCTGTTGTCTTTCTTCAGTTCTTCTATTGAATTAACCTTAGTGGATTTGTAATGAGGTCAGAGGTTTGGCTGGTGCTTTATTAAGCACAGTACATGGCCTTGCCTTGTAGAAGTCAAGAATTGTAAAAATTTGATACGGTGAGCTATTAAAAATTTTACTTCTATTTTAATAAGAAGGCCATAAGACATCACATTTTGATTAATTGTGTGGTAAGTCAAAGGAGAAGGTGAAAAATTACCTTCACTCAGGGTGCTTTGCTTCCCCTGTGGGAAAGAGAGGAATCAAATGATTTATTTTTTCCCCTCCCTCAAAGTGAAAATAACATTCATGCAGAGAAGTTTTTTGTTACTTCTGAGAAGTAATTTCACCTTCTTGAGGAAGTACACTTTAAATTGGAATGTTTTATACCAGACAAGAGGCTTTTGGATTCAGATTGAGCAGTTTTTTGTAGAGGATGAGGATCGCCTAAAAACTGGGGAACCAGTTTGGTAGCTTTCCCTAGGTACCCAAAAATAATCCTTGTGTCTTCATTGCTTGTGTTGAGAAGGAAGAGGGGAAGGAAGAAGGAGAGGGGAAGAACAGAACTATAATATTTGTATTTGTTTGGTTAATTTTTATTTTTGTCATTGATCTGGGAAGTAAAACAGCCCCCAAGATACTATGGGGCAGCCACAGTACATCCTGTACTCCAGTATGATCTAGTGCAGTGGATATTTTAAATAGTGCAAGATACCCCAGATTATTTTTTTTAATAATAATTGAAAACAATACGAATATCATCTTTGACTTTTAATCCACTTTCATTCTTCGTAATATTTACAGTACTGGGCCATCAGTATAACACTGGTAATGATCATAGGTCACATAACAGTGTGGAAAAAACAAAATACTCAAGATAATTGGACTGCCTGTTCACCTCCATATGTAATTCTCTTTGGCTTAACTGTTGTATCTACACATCATGTGAGGGGCTGTCAGGATCACCACTGGGTTACACATCACTCTGCTCCATTTGTTTTTGGACTATAGAATTGATAACTGTTTCTAGATTTGCCTCTGGGATTTGGATATCATTCTAGACTTCCTATTAGCTGGCTGTTCATGTGATGATCACACACCCTAACTGCTTATAAAGAAATTACATATTCAGCTTGAATTGATTGATACGTTGATAACCTGAAAAGTTAATGAGATATCTTTACTTCACTCTATTCAGTTCTAATTCTTAAAATGCAGAGTATATATTTGGTACAACTGTGTTTGCAAGATCTATATATGTAAGCAATACCATACTTCTAGTCATAGGGGTTTTGGTGCATAACAGCTCTGTTTGTATGTCACAATTTATTATACTTCACTAGTATCGTATCAGTAGCTGTCAAATGGTGGAAACTGCTAATAAAACTGTTCATTATCAGTTACTCCAAACCAAGGAAATGGTGCTGTCAAATGAATTCATAATGATTATAACTACAGGCTGTTGTGGTCAGTCACATGAGGAGGAGGTCTGTCCCAAGTCAGAAAGGATCACATGACCAAGAAACACAGATTCCATAAAAGAATCTGTTTGGTGGTTCTTCTGACAATTTCAGTATGGCATCTGTTCACGTTTGAGAAGTCTTACTGCAGGATTCTGATGATCCAAACAAGAGCCTGCCTATGTGACTACAGAAGTTCCTTAGGACTTCTCCAAAGAGTTGAGTGTCAGTGGGAAGGATGTGGCACTGGAACTCCATTTGCTTTTTTTTTTCTTTGATTTACAGTATCTTAGACATAGATATGTATCTCAGTTTTCAGTTTTGTGTTGCTTGTCACATGGTCCTAAAGACAGAAATCAGGCTATCTATTAAGGATAGTCCTCTGGGAAACATGCTTAGAAAGGTAGCATTATTGAACTGTCTTCTCAAACAGTAATTTTTGAAGCCTCATAGGCATGGGATTGGGATGTAGGCATTGCTGACTGTGCATACACAAGTGAAGCTCGGTCAAAGCTTTGAAACAGTAATCAGGAAAGTCACTGTCTATTGCTGTAGCCACAAGATAAAATTTTGTCTGTTATTTCATTTTTATATTTGCAGTAATAAAAGTTTACAGAAAAATAAAATTTCCTAAAGATATCAATTCCTTTATCAAAAGTACAATGTAAATACATAGTATGTATTTTTTTAAAAAATACAGAAGTAAAAAAATTGTCACTAGAAATTTAAAAGACCCACTAAATTTTTCTAGTGAATAATTGCTTAATGTTACTATGTATTGTCTAATGATCTGAAGTTTCTTAAGAAAATGGGCTTTCAGCATTCCTCTCTAGAAAGCCTCTGTATTTTTGTAGATTTCAAGGATGGGAAGATTTGTAAGGCTAATTTTTTTTCTCTTCTGATTTATCCTGTTTCAGCAAACTGTACCTAATCCTTTTTCCTGTGAATCACCTGTGGTCACACTGGTAATGGTCCTCTGTGAACAATAGGAATTACTTCAGAAGTCAGAATTTTAATATTCTAATTTTTATACTCCTTAAAACTTTAACTGAATTCTGGCTAATTCAACTTATATATCTTTTTTTCACAAATCTATGCATGGGTTGTCTATAGTGCATTTTCTTGGCAAAATATTTCCCAGAACTGTGCAGTGTTCTAGTCTGATTCCTCATGATAAAAATGAAAGGTGAGCATAGGGTAGTATTAAATATGTGTATCAATTAATAGTTCCTTTCTGCGTTTTATTTTCTTTCACCTTTTTTAGAAAGTGCAGTTTATTTCTGATGTAAGGAAAACACAAAATACTATGTACTTTTCTGACTTTCAAGCAAGATCTTTGTATAAATTGGCATGAATCAGGTTATGAGAAATCTTGATTCATTCCAGCTGGGTCAATTTTTTTGTTCCTAGGAGTACTAGACACCTTATTAGATAAATGTGAATAAAGATTAACTCCTAAGTACTTGCTATTTCTAGAGAAGCTAATAAAAATGCAGTGAGTTTCTCATCAGAAAAGAAGATTTCCTTTTATTAGAAAGGAAATACTGCAATATGTGTGTATGTGTGTTGAGTGCAAGAGAAATATTATACAATAATTTTTCAGAGATGACCACTAGAGTACTTTTTCATACCTATGCAGAAAGAGACATAATTGAGTATCCCAGAATGTTATTGAGTTTTTTTGTGTGAGTCTATTGAGAAAGTATTTGTATTTCTTTATAAGTTGTATTTGAATGTGTTTGTATATATCTGAACTATTTTAAGAAATGATAAAAGTAATGCTATACCTGTACTTTCTCTGTAAATTAAACAGCTTTTTTGGTTTTGCTGCTTGTCATCAGTCAAAAAGGGCAATGTTTTAATGTGCACTGAATGAATCTTATCATGCATGAAATATATCTCATTTACTAACTTTCAAAGATCTTTTTTCTTGTAGAAAAATGAGCATTTTCATTTCAGTGTGCATTAATATCAGAAACTATGATATAATTCACTGGATACTTGTTTTTTAAAATTTTTCAGATGGCCTGTATATTGTATTATTTCAATGAAAAATTCAATTTGCTATGGCACAAGACAAATATCACTTACGCAGCTGATGTCAGATGTAACTGAAACAAATTAATTTAAACTGCATTGTAATGCACCTGTCTTTCCATTTCCAAAAGAGCAAAGTGTACTGTAAGAGTCAGGTTTTGTTGCATTAGTCTCTCTTGATAATGATTCTAATTAGTGTTGTGATAATTAGATACAGATGGTTTGCAGGTGGGGAATGCCAGGCTTCATCTTTTCTAAATTGCTCAATGTGTCACCTGTTTCACAAAATAAAGAAACTCTCCAGGGCCCTGACCAAAAGACTGTAACTGAAAGTCTCCACTTGATTTCGTGAGTGTTTAGAACAGACCATAAATTCCACTGTGTTTTTTGATAGTAATATTTACTTTGCAGAGCAAGTTGTGTAATAGTGGATATTCAGAACTGTGTGAAAACATCATCCTGAGGAGAAATGCTGTTCTAGGTGAGTTATGTTTATGTAATCTTTCTCTACTTGTACCCTTTCTCCTCTGCTGCTCAGCCCTGCAGAAAAACTTTCCCCCTACTCATTCTCATCTTTTCACAAGCTAGTACATTACTTGGTCCAAAATGCACAAGGGATTACGTGAAAATCATCTTCAGCATATTTTCCCATGGAAATAGTTGTGTATACTATGTATTTCTTAGATACTGAAATCAGTGACTTTATTTTACTAATTGGACTTTTTTGTGTAAAGGTGGTGACGGAATTGCAATGAGATTTCTACTGTCTTTGGAGGAAGGAAAAAAAAAAAGACAAAGCTGTTGTGTGTAAGTCCTTATCTCATTTCCCAAAACAAAACATCTTGCAGTTTATTTGTGTTTTGTGCAAAGAAAGGGTGTTTAGATATGTTGTTCATCAGATGTTAATTTATGAACAAGGTAAAGTGTGAGAAAGGACTGCTGTCCCAGAGATGACTGCATTTCTGATATGTTTGCTTGAAAGGTCTTCAGTGATCTAGAAAATTTGAACCTAGCCCTTGTGTACAGCCAAGCTTCTATTCAGGGCACTTATCAGATATACTGGAAAAAGTTGCCTATTATAAAATGGCATTTTAAAAGCTAATTTGATTTTCTAAGAATTAACCTGATTAAGCTTTTCAATATTGATTTATATGGTTTGTTTGTATTTTTTTTGTATCTGAAACTGCTACTGCCTGGAAGGCCACACTTTGCAGAATTTAATAGTGTAAAGGGCTAATGATTTAGCATGACCTTTAAACTTCAGTGATTGCATTGTTCCTTGCTAGTGTGTGCTGGCAGGACCCAGCTCTTTGACAGTGAAATGACTCCATAGTACCAGTGAAGAACACTTAAAAAGGAAAAAGAATCTTACTTTAATGATTGCTAAATACCTGTGACATGATTAAGTGCTTCCAGTATCTTATAAAGACAGACATAGAATATTGAAGATGTCTCCTTGCTCTTGCCCTTAGGAACTGCAATATAGAGCAATCCAAAACCATCCTTACCAGAACTTAAATGCTAAGAATGCAGCTCAAGAAATGTATCTCAGCACATCTACTGCGGCTATATATCTCTCTATATTAGCACACCATGACTTGTTGATGCTTGCAGATGAGCACTTGGCAAACAGTTTGCCGTTATAATTGGTTTATGGTCAATCCTAGTGTTGAGTAATACTTCTCAGCTAAGCTATTTCTTTGTCTTCCCAAGTTGTGTTTGAAATACTGAAACTGCACAAGTAGTGGTACTGCTTTTTTTCTTGTTCCTTAAAGGCTACTTGTTATTTTCTATTCTTAAATACACAAGCATGTTGAGGAATGAATTTGGGATGAGTTTGTCTGAACTGAAACTGCCTTGGTTGTGATGCTTTAGACTTCTGATATTGCAAAGCCCTTTTGTCCTTGTTTTATATGGGAGATAATAATTCTGCCTTTATTACACACTTGAAATGGCAAAATACTCTTGTCACGGGGTAGTCAGATCCAAGGAGGGTCTTGCCGCAAGATAGTGTTTCTGCCACAAGGCAATATCTTAACAGATGGACTTCTCATTGGGTATTCATGTCACATCCACCAGAACTGTCACCTTTAGATCAAGAATAAAATTCAATTCTGGCTGCAGATAATTACTTCCTCACCAGTCAGAACTGTGAGATCAAAGATCAGAAGTTGAAACTTGTCAGATACTTTCCCTTCTGTATTATTCCTTCTCCCCTCTTGGCTGTTGCAAATACCAAGAAATTATGCAAATTCAGTTGCATTTATATAATTTCATATAAATCAAACATATTAAACACTTTAGAAGTTTAGATAATGCCAAGTATTATGAGAAGCTAAATAACAGGGAATAGTGTCAGTATTAGGAAACATCTATCTTGTTTCTCACTTTACTGAGAACTTTGCTTCACTTGTGTGAGACTTTGTTTGTTCATCCTGTCAAAATATAATTTTTTCATGCCTAGACTCTCTCTTGTATATCTATAATGGAGACATTGCTGTAACCACAGTGTAATGTAGCTCTGCCCAGGCTACCTAGCTTGTAGGTGTGTATATCTTGTTTGTCCATCTGTCTGTCTCATTGTAAGTATTGCAGCCAGAAACTCACTGTGAGCTATCTGAGTACTTATTTAGCTTCCTGATGAGATTTTCCAGCTTGTACTGAGTTGACTGATTCTGTAGCTGGTTTGCTACTGGTGTCTAAGCAACCCAGTTTAAAAGCTAGCTCAGGTAGGCTGGTACTGCAGAGCAGTCACAGAAGAGTGATTCAATTAAACATTTCATTTAACAAAGCTCTCAACTTATCAGTGTGTTAAGTCCAGACCTTGCTTATTGTTGTGTACTTAATAAATAAGAGTGATATCCCAGGTTTAGGTGGATTGAAGGCTTGGGCCTTTATTCAAAAATCAGTAGTCCCTCTTGCAGAGTAAATGTCAAGTCACATTGTGGATTTCTTTGCAACAGCTATGAAACCACAACTTCAGTCCTTGATACAGACAAAACTAATACAAGTCTCTAGCTGGGAATGTGTTTATTATTTGAAATGCAAATAGTCATTGTTTTTCTGTACATTTTATTAGTAGGTTTTTATGAAGTTTTTTCTTGTTTCTCCTCTATGTTATCAGCCATTCTTTTCTATTTACTCCCTCTGCCTACAATACAGAGGATATCTCATTCATCAAAAATAGATGTTTTTCAAGGTAAAAAAAGAAATTGAAGTAACTGTATTTAAAGCATTTTACGCTATGTTGCAAGGTGGTCCAGGGAGACACTGTTATCCTTGGAAAATGTAGAAGCTTAAAAAGAAACATTAATTTGGCATGAGTTATAACATAATTTATTTTATCCTCTACTAAATTTCATTGTGCAGCTGGCTGATCAGCTGTGGCCTGATGATGCCTGAGAGGCACAGTTCTGTGTGATGGACCATATTTCCATCTTTTCCTTGACTCTCATTCTCTTTTAGAATGCTTTGCTCCCGAGGGACAGAGAAAGGGCTGTTCTTTTGTTTTGGAGTGAACATGCCTCTCCTTGAACTCCCATGCAGGAACTAGACATTAGAAGATCTAACACAGTGATGTAAATAAACCTGTAAACCTCCTAATTAGACATGTCTTAAGTGTGAAACAATCAAACTTGGGGTTCTGCCCACCTCTGGGGAGCAGGCAGATAGAGAAGCTGCTGTTTTGCCACTTCATTATCACCCAGTGCACTGAATAGGAAAACTCTGATGTCACCCAGTTGCTATAGCAACACCATCCTTGCTTATCTCTGTTTCTCTGGCAACAATCCCTTGCTTTCTGCTATATTCACACTCTTTGTTACTATAAAATTCCTTCATTGTGGTTTATATATTCACAGCTTACGTCAGGTCATTCCTTAGGTTCAGACTCAGTGTCTTCCTTATTCAGGAGACTACCAGATTTCTATCATTTCACGTTTATTTTGGTAGGCTTTGAAACTGGAAAAGAAAACCAGACCATGTAGGAGGTTATAGAGAGATGTGGTAATAGAGCTGTTAGAAATGAAATTTCATTTTATAGGGTGTAGGATTCATTTAAGTCTGTAGGGTCTGGGTTTCATTTTGGAATTAACCTGGTTTGAAGTTAGAGACCTGGGAGTCCTAGGGAGAGTTTAATTCCTGGGTTCCAACTGGTTGCTCTCCCTCAGAAGTGGATAAAACTTACAGTCTGAAATCACAAGGTACTTAAGGAAAGCAGCCAGAAGTGATACTTATGGGTTGGGTTTCTGTGGAGTGTTCCAATGTGTGTAGAATCAATTACAATATAAGAATATTTATACAGAAGTTTAGATTTGTAGCGTATTTTAAGTTAGAAGGGACTTCCAGAGGTCCTCATCTGTTCTACCCCTTGCTCAAAGCAGATCTAATTTGATCAGGTTGTTGTCCCTCAAACAGGGTTCGTTACCTGGTGTGCAAAACAGCCAATCTTACACACAGAGTTGAAACATCAGTTTATTCCATATTTGTGCAAAGATGGGTGTTAGGTGATCATTCCACAAAGCTAGCACATCACACAAAAGAATCTCAAGGTATTTATACACTTCAGACTACATATTTACTATAATGACTATAATGTTAGTTAGTTACTTATCACTTCTATCTCTCATTGGTTAGTAACATGCCGCTTCTTGATTTAAAGATACAGTGGGTTTTAATTTTTCTGCGCAAGCTCAAAGGGTGAGGGTCTGTATTCGGGTAGGGGTCTTTGAAGCAGTGGGGGTAATTTTTATTATTATAATGAGGATAGTTCCTCCAAAGGACACTTTAAAATTGTTTACTGTATATCATCTTAATTAGAGATTAATGAGCCTCCATGTTTCAGAATGTTTCTCTTCTTCAAGGACAGTAGCTTGGGTTAGAAGTTCCTTACTAATCATTGTTGAGGGTTTAAGGAACAGGCTGACCTAACTGATGTGTCCTATTTGTCCTTGTGTTTGATGAGAAGCATTTGTATGGACCATAACGCGTCCTATGTGTCCTTGTACTTGACGAGAAACATTTGTGTGGACTACAAGGTCCTTCAGAAAAATTGTTCAGCTTGGCTTTGAACACTTTCAAGAATGGAGATTCCATAACCTCTCTGTGCAACTGTTCCAGTATTTGACGACTCTTATTAAAAAAAATTGGAAAAAAAAAAAAAGGAATTTCCACGGTTCCAACTTCTGTCTGTTGTGTTGCACCTCTTGTACTGTTGTTTGTTGTGCACTTCCAAGAAGAGTTCATCTCTGTCTTTGTTTTCATTCTTCCATCAGGTAGTTGTCTCCCTGGCCATCATGATGGCCCTCCACTGAGCTCACTGCAGTATGTCTTGTACTGGAGAGCCCAAAACTGGACGTAGTACTGCAGATGCAGTTTCACAAGTGCCGAATAGAGGGGGAGGGGGCACCTTCCCTGGACCTGCTAGCTACACTCTTACTAACAGCCTGGGATGTAGTTGGCTTTCTTTACTGCAAGGGTGTGTTTCTCATGGTGAATTTAGCATCCACCAGGACTCCCAGCTCCTTTTCTGCAGAGCTGCTTCCCAGTCAGTCCCCAGCTGTATTGTTGCGTGGAGTTACTACATTCTAGATGGAAGATTGCATTTGCTTTTGTTGAAGCTTAAGGTTCTATTCATCGCATTTTTCCAGTCTCACCGGGTTCCTCTCAGTAGCAGCCCTGCCCTCAAATCCCCCTAATTTGTGGTCATCCACACACTTGCTGGGAATGCTCTCTGTACAGTCATCCGGGTTGTTAATGAGGACATTAAACAGATCTCTGATGGAAGCCATTTGTTACTGTCTGCCAGCTGACAATTTGCACCTGACAATTTGAGCCTGGTAGTCCAGACAATTTTCAAGGTACCTTGTTGTCCACTTACCTAGCTGGTATGTCACCAATTTGGAGATAAAGAGGCTGTGTGAAAGACTTGATAAAGTTTAGATATACAACATCCAATTCCCTTGCCTTGTTCATAGTACCTGTCACTTCATCATACTGAGCAATGAATTTGAACAGGCATGATTAACATGCCTGAAGGCCTTAGCTACTAGGGACAAACAACCTAACTCAGAACCAGAAGGTGGCAAAACTAGCATGACTTTACTTATTTCTCTCCCTTTCTTTATTTACTTTTTGGTTACAGTGGCAGATCTGGTTCAAGCACTTAAGGGAACCAGAGGGAGAAAGAAGAGAAAAAGGTAAATGAGTCATTGTTCTAAGTATAACCAGACTTAATGCCAACCTAGAATTTTCAGAACAAGATAAAGATTTTTCTTTCTATGGCTAACAGGTTGATAATGGTATTCCATAACTGAATATTCATATTCATTATGAGCTATTGATAATAATTAACTGATTTGGTAGCTGAAGAGAAGGTGAAGAATCTTGCTATTGTTGGTAGCAGCTACTATAGTCATCCCTTCCCAAAGATCCATTTGATCACAGAGATATAGAACTAACATTCATGTGAGTCTTTTGTGTAAGTTTTCCTGTTCATTTCAGTGAAAATTTATCACTCGGTATTCTACATGTAGAATTACAATCTGCATTGCGTTGTTTATCTGCAGAGACAGACATGTTTATGTTCATGTAATGCAGTGCATTATTAATCATTGGAGAAGTAAAATGACTATTCCTAAAGCTCTTATTCACAGCTTTTACATTAGCTCTTTTCAGATTTATGGATTGATGGATACTGTATATTTATGTATTGTGTCAACAGTGGAGCAGTTTATCATTTAACACTTATCTCACTGAAGAGTAATATTCTCTCTCCATATTAGGTAATTTTTGAAAGTCTTGTATATAATAAAATGCATACACTATAAATTTATAAAGACAAATTTGAATGAGTTTCAAAATTGATTACTTCCCTTTAGGCCAAGTAACTACTTTGTCTTTTCTCTTATTATTGCTGTCTGATGCTTCAGGATTCTGTCATTGTCTGTACAGTTGTTGTGGCCTGCATGATGATATAAAGAAGAAGATACAGAATCATAGAATCATTTAGGTTGGAAAAGACCTCTAAGATCATCAAGTCTAACCATTAACCTAAGACTGCCAAGCCCACCACTAAACCACATCCCTAAGTGCCACATCTACATGTCTTTTAAATACCTCCAGGGATGGTGACTCAACTGCTTCCCTGGGCAGCTTGTTCCAATGTTTGACAACCATTTTGGTGAAGAAATTTTTCCTAATATCCAATCTAAACCTCACCTGGCACGACTTGAGGCCATTCCCTCTTCTCCTAGTGCTTGTTACTTGGGAGAAGAGACTGACTCCCACCTCGCTACAACCTCCTTTCAGGTAGTTGTAGAGGGCAATGAGGTCTCCCCTGAGCATCCTCTTCTCCAGACTAAACACCCCCAGTTCCCTCAGCTGCTGTTCATAAGACATGTGCTCCAGACCCTTCACCAGCTTCGTTGACCTTCTTTGGACACACTCCAGCATCTCCATGTTTTTCTTGTAGTGAGGGGCCCAAAACTGAACACAATATTCGAGGTGCAGCCTCACCAGTGCTGAGTACAGGGGGACGATCACTCCCCTAGCCCTGCTGACCACGGTATTTCTGATACAAGAATCAATGAAAGGCAGTTCCTTTTTTTTTTTTTTTGACAGAACAAATGCTTGCTGTCAGTATATTTCTAAGTGAATTGGATCAGGGAAATTAACTACACTAGACCTTCTCTTCAAATTTAAATAGCTAAATAGCAGTTAAGGTTCCATATAAATACCGGAAACAAACAGCATCTTTACATGATATTCTTGACACTTTGTCTATAAAGTCATAATGAGCATCTGAGCACATTCAGCTGCTAACTGCAGAAACTGATACCATCTTTCCTTTAAGTTTCTCTTCATGTCATGAGAAGAAGAAATGGACTGTATTTTTCCAACTTTCATTACAGAATTAGAGATTTCCAAGAAACCAGTTAAATGTGGGCTGGATATTTCTTCCTGATAAGCTAGTTTGTTGTTTCATTTTTTTAAGGTATTCCCATGTTTGTGCCTATTTCTGTCTTACTCATTTGTCATCACTGATACTGGATGATGTTAAGGATGCGTATGTATACAATTGTAAGAGGTATTTCATGTAATATTTCAATGAGTTGTCTTGAGCCTGTCTCAAGGCTTCTTGTATTGTGCTTTAAATATTGTTCTGTTCAGAAAAGGCACTTAGCACTTCACTAAATGACTACTAGTGAGAAAACATTAGAACTATTGTCCTAGTATTTTCCAACATCCTTTTTTCCAGCGACCTTCCCCCCCTTTGCCACCACCCACCCACCCTACACCACTCCCTGAGGATTTATCAGACGAGGTAGGGTGTCTGAAGCCTGTGAAGTTGAGCATTCAGAGTTGAGTGCGTACCAAAGAAAACAGACTGTCATGTATGTGACAAGGACCCTGGAGAGTAACAGAGGAGATGTTACTCAGTTTGAAACATTAATTGAAGATTTGATTTAAAAAGAAAAAAAAAGTAAGATTGGGCCAGGGAGAATGGTCTCTGGCATCCAGGGTTTGTCTTTTTAAAACATAATTTAAAAAAAAGAAATAAATCTGACTCTTGCTTACTACATTTTATGACCCTCGTGGTTAGTCATTGTTCTTGAGATGCGAATGGAAATAGTAGTTGAGAAGCAATCAGAATTTATAGTTCTGAACAGCAGTCCTGACAGTTTCTCAATAAAAAGTAATCCAACAAATTGCCAACTCTTTTCCTGATCAGAGTACTATTCATAATATAACAGATAAGTGACATCAGGCTCGGCAGCTAGTAATCAGCATCCAACACATAATGATCTTTGTAATTTGGTATGCATCTGCTTTGTCACATTGGCAATCAGTAGTCATCCTGTGTCTGTTTGATTCCTAGCCCTGCAGCAAGACTTTTGAATGTAAAGACCATTTTACAGGAAAGCTAAATGAACCTATCACTACCACTTCCATTCTCGCCATGTGGGATTAAAAGTTGTAGTTGAGAATTTAAATTATAGCTTAAAACTTACATTTATAATTGTATGTTTTAATGAATTGTATTTAGTATCAGAAACTTCTGAATTATTTATTCAAGCTATGAATTTTATGTTTTGCTGCACTGAGTAGTCAAAAAAGAGTATGGTCTGGCTATTGGAACTTCCTCACTTGGTTTCCCTGACTCTTTTTCTCATATATGATAAAAGGTTTGCTAGCAATTTAGCACTGTCTCAGCAAGATTGTACTTTGTGGTATGTTTTGATTTTTGTATTTTTATTTGGAGGTCAATTAAAATGGCAGTGTGGTCTTTTCATGCTGGAGGAGCATTTAACAGAGACCATGAAATCAGGACTGAATCTGCTGATTTTAGTAGATTGATTAATTATAACAGAAATCATATTATTTCAGTTAGTACAATTGGGGTTGCATTTCTGTAGCTATAAGTAAATAATAGAAGCATTATTTAATTGTTGCAGTGGTATGCTGCTTTTAATTTTCATATGCTTCCCAGTTTATCAGGATATCAAATACAAGGTGTTCAGGATGTGACTAGATTTGTAATACTAAAATATATTTATCATTATACACATACAAGTTCTTTTGTTCTTCAGCATTCCTGCTGTGTTTTGCATGACACCTGAGCATGTCTTCATGCCCCATCTTTCTCTGTCTATATTCAAATAATATCACTTGAGGTAGTGGTTGCTCTTTATGTAGAAAATCTTGGGTGGACATTTTGGAAAGTACTTGTACTGTCTGTTTGCTTTTAAATTAGCCAGGTAGTTTTCACAGACTTGCTTTATAGCCAGTGTAGAAGACAGGATCGGGATGGTGATTAAGAACTTGATTTAGGTTTTTTTTCTAGATGATCCTCTGTTTCCGTGAATACTGCAGGACTCTAGGGAGATTTGGCTAGCCAAATGAAGTGCCTAAATAGCATAATGACAACATAACTGTTGAGAGAAAATTAGTTATGTATTTCCACTTCTGTTTTGCAGCCCTGGAAGTCAAGACAGTTAAGTTCTGGCACCTCCTTTACAGAGTTTGTCTATCTGCCTTTTAAAATGCTTGGGTGAGACTGCATATAGAAAGCATTTTTTATATGCTTCAAATCTAGTAAAAGAAAATTTAAAAGGCAGAAAAAGGAAAGTTACCATTGATAAATTGCTAGAGATGACCAAGAAATGCATCAAATATATAAGATTTGCTGGTGAAAATATGTGTTTACTTAGATAGTAAGAATAGCTAGAATATAAAGCAAGTTGTAAATACATTTAAAAGTAACAGGACTAGATCATAAAGATTTTGAAGTAGGTAGGAGATACTGGTTAAAGTTTGTAAACATAAGCATGTATTTTTTTTCATCAATACAATAATTCTAAAAAAAATACTTCCTATCAATATGAGACCTTAAAATTACATAGTCTTGATTCTTATTTACATTACAATTCTACACTATTCAATTAGACTGAATACAAATACTATGGAGTGGTCTATTTAGAGGAGGGAAGAAAGGCAAGACAGGAAGTAGGAAATCCTATTGCTGATTCAGCACATGGCACTTGGATGTGACAAGTTCACTGTGAATTTTCACTTTCTAGGTCAGACTGAATCACTTGGTTGTGTTTTGTTTGCACGTCTTGTTGGTGACCTGCTGCTTTCATTTAGCACGTACTCTAGAATGCACTTTAAAAATATAGCAGTTTTCCATCTGCTGTTCTCACAACAGACTTTATAGCCCTGTCATCTCCTTACATCTTCTAGAGAAAAGTAGTTGCCTGCAATCTTTCCTCCTGTCAGTGCTTTCAGAAGTATCTGCTTGGGTTTCTTCTCTCCCATAAGAAATGGTCAACACAGGCATTGAGAAATCATCTCCCCTTTTGTGGCTATTGTTATTTTAAAGCCTATTTACTGATCAAGGAAATGTAACGTTAAATGCTTTTTGTTACCAAATAGATCCTCATAGTAGTATCTATTGTGGAAAAATAATCTACATGATTAAATATAGAATGCTTTTATAAGGAAACAGGTGACTTCAGTTTGAGAGCATAGAAAACGCATGAATGTCTTAGCATACTAATTTTAACATCTTTGCTCCTTTGAGTCTCTTTAATGTTGACACACAACACCCATTTTACATTATTCCAATATTTTTATCAGTTTTTACATAATCTTTTAGTGACATTGATTTATAAAAATGTCAATTGTATTCTTTGTAGCACAACAAATGTTAAACTGATGCAATTTCAACTTCTTTGCTAGGCTATTCACCTTTCTGAAGAATTATTATAACCTACCTGTTTAGAAAATAAAATTTTAAGTAGCTTGACAAACTTGGTAATAATCTCTGGCGGTTCAGTGTAACAGCAGCCATATGGAACTGTAATTTCTAAGTCCCACAGATCTCATTTAGTTTTATGCTATGTTGGATTACATGTCAAAATTGTCTTCATACCATCTGTAAGAGTTCTTACATTCTGAATTGTTTTATTGTATACTGTAGTGCTTGCTGTCTAGAGATGCATTCTTTACATCACTTACCAACATCTGATTTCTTAAAGGTCCTATACAGCTTACTTTTTCCTATATTGTGTCTTGTAGGTCAGGCTCTAGGAATTTCCTAAAAAAAATCAAAGTGACTGTAAAGATGAGGTAACATGCATGTAAGTGAATGTGGCAAAAAGCAGCAAGGTATCTGGTTTAGGTTCAGCACTTGAGTGCTGTCTTGCTTGCTTACCATTCTATCTTGCTGTAGTACACCCAAGATCCCTTCCCTTTCACATGTAAATGCTTGGCCTTTCCCACTGAAAATGTCTCCTGAGGAGTCTTACACATACTGTCGAGATGGCTACGTTGAAAGGGAGGAAGTGTGAGTAGAAAAAGAAAAAAAGTTGAATAGTCCTTAAAAGAAATAAAAAGTTAACTGCTTTAAATGTTATTTTTGGGTACCAAAAGAGAGAGCCTTTCAGAGCCAAACATGTGGCAGCTGTTGCTTTCGTAGCCCTCATTTTTGCTGTATTAGCTCAGTTGTCTTATCTTTTACACGAAAGCCCCTGGTCACCCACTGGAGTGCCTCACTAGCCTTGCAACCTGTCCCTGTTTGTATGTGCAAACTTATTATCATGGTCAGAGATTTGGTAAGAGTTTTCAGACTGAGTCTTCCCTGTGGAACTGCTGCAGGTTATGCAATCATTTTAGAATACTTTGGAAGGGGAAAAATGGGAAAATCAAAATAAAATATCAAGTGGCTGTTTAGCAGATGTTTTAATTCTTGATTCATGGTCAAGCTTTTTTGTCCTTCACATGAATGTCTTCTGTTTTCTTTCCATTTCACTGTCCTCTCATCAAAGCTCCATTGTAAAAGTTAAGCACATCAGCATACCAAATGAGCAGCAAATTGCAGCACTAACATGACAATTGGAGACCTTCCTAGTCTTCTGGCTTATGTTACATTCTTTTTTTTTTTTTTTTTTTTTGCCTTATGTCTGTTTTTTTCAATTTAGACTATTAAGCAAATGCATAAAGGGGCTACATCTTACTTCATGCTTTTACAGCATTTGATACTGTGGGTCTCATGTCACTTACTGCTCTTAGATTCACTATGAAGTAGTGTTTTCTAACATATGTCTGCATACATATTACCTCACTGAGGTATCTTGTTCAGTAAGGTTTTAAAAGTTCTTTTCACTTTTGCTGATAGATCTACCATACATCTTTAGTCTATTAGGCCTCAATAATACTGTTGATACCATCACTTCCAGTGTTCATGTTTTGGGGTTTTGTTTCTTTGTGGCATCATTTGTTTATTTAAACCTGCAGGTCTTTTGCTTGTGTGACAGCTGTAATTTAAAGGCAATATTTTAAGTTATAGCTGTAGGACAAATAGCAACTTGTGGTTCTCGATGACTTATTTTTCAATTGTAACATATACAAAGTGTTGGCTGCTGTAGGGATTCAGTCGGGATCTCTTGGTGTTTGACATCTAGTTCACGCTACCTCCAGAAAAGTGAATGTGTAGAGGTAATACATGAAATCAATTTTAGGTTCTAAAATAGATAATAAACAGTTCTAATGATTTGTAAATCAGCAAAGCAAAATAGTCCATGATTGCCATAAGGAGAGGCTACTTGCCTACTACAGAATTACATAAGACTACAGATATAGCTTATAGTTAGTAAAACTACACGCGTTAAAGATTTGACACATGAAGGCACCTAAGTTTTGTGTAGTGGCCTTAATTGATACATTTTAAGATCAGTAACCTCTGTCCTGGGTTCTTCTGAACTTGAACTTTGTTCTAGAAGTGGATGAGGGATATGTTGTCATTAAAATTTAGGCCTATGTGTTACAGCTCCTACTGTTTACACCACTTACACAAGTTTCCCTTCTGGGTGATCTTATCTATGAAAAGTCAGGTGATTCAACTTAAACTATGATGTACTCTGGTGAAGTTTTCTTTACCATACTGGAGTCTGGTATTAGTTGTACCTTTAGCATGGCTTTTGTGAAAACTTTCATTTTGTATTAATTTGCTGTGTTTTTGAGAGATGAGAATAACAAGACAGACCGTGAGAAAGTAGGACAGACAGAATAATAAGGTCACTTACAGAATTTGTACAAAAATGTTTTTTACATACATAAGAACATTTTGTAATATTTAAGTCAGAAGTGTAAAACCTGAACTTTCTCTGTTTAATCCTGTCTCTGTTTTGGTAAGAGCGAGAAACCAAACTTTTCATGGCCAGTTTCACTCTGAAATGAATGTATCCAAGTAAGTGGATATGGATAGTGATTTTGTTCTTTAGGTAGACAAAATACAAGATCCTGCTGCACAAAAGGAATGTCAGAATATATGGGATATTTTAAACACTCTTGGGATACTTAGAACGGATCCAGCTTTATTAGACTGATAACACTTGAAGAGTGGTACTGAAATCACTTGACTGTCATTTGATAGTTGCACTTGACTGCAATTAGATAGTTGACATGCTCTTGCCATAGCTTATTATGTTGATCATCGTCAGTGCTCCTCAGTATCTATTCTCTTTTGTTCTCCATTTTATTTTAGACTGAATTTAGAACAATCCTTAGGGTTATCCTTTCTGTACTGTTGTTCCAGCTACTGTTATAATAGATGTTTCACCTGCAATCGCAGGCTTTAAGCACTATCTCCAAATAACATTATTTATTAAGAACAAACTTGGTCTTAAAAATCTAACTTTGTTAGAAATATGAATTAAAATGCTTTACAAATGCTTACTGTATTTAGTCTTGAGTTTACAGATATAACACATATGAATTTCTGCCTCACTGAAGTAGCTTACCTCCTTTTTTTTGACAACTTGTTGATGGGATGCTATCTTGTTTCCCTTAACACTAGCAACAAAGAGGATAAAATACTGTCTCCCTCTGCCCCATAAAGTTTTTATATTGTAGTGAGAGAAGATTAATTTTTAATCTGATTCTTTGCTCTATGGGGTCCCTGTATCAGCCAGGACTAGTTTTTCCAGATAAATAAAAAGGTATATTTGAGGAACTCAACAGGGATTATCTTGAGAAATCTTGACCTATATGTGTCTATAGAACCAAATGGGATGCGTCTGGGTGTGCTGAGAGAACTGGCCAATGTCATCATGAGGCTCTTCTCTGTTAGATTTACCAAGCTGTGGATACTGGGAAGGTTGGAGACTCGGGGAGCTGGGAACACATTGGCCAGAGAGGTGGTGGAATCTCTGTCTTGAGAATTTTTCTGACCCAGCTACACACAGATCTAAGTAACCTGGTCAGAATTCAATGCTTATCCTGTTTCAAGGAGGATGTGGGACTTAGATCCCATAGTAAAGTACCCTCTGACCTGAAAGATTCTAAGAGAACAGATTTGTACAGATTTGAAATGTCTATGGGAAGTTGTTTGATTTTTTTTTTTAATTTTTTTTTTCCTCACTCCTGAGGTAATCGCATTTTGGTTTGTAACTTCTCTCTACCAATAATGAAAAAATTGAAGCAAAGACTTACAGAACTATTAAAACATGTTATTGCCTCAAAATTCTGATTTATCTATTTGTATTTTGAAAGATCTTTTGGGTGTGGGGTTTTTTTGTTTGGTTCCCCTGTCCCCCCTCACTTACTGGTTCATTTAACAAAGGAAGATCTTAATGCTGTCTCAAATTTCTGTGATTTATAAAAGCCATAGGTATACAAGGATATCTAAATGCAGATTGGGTACAAAAGCTGTGAAAGAACAAGAGAAGAGAATGAATACGTAACTGTGGATTTGATGGAGAAAGCTGGGAAATAATTAATCAGCAATCTTCTTTCAAGAGAATTATGAAGACTGCAGTCTTGATAGTTTTAATATTACACCATGCTGTAAGACACACTACCATATTTGCTGGCTTTCAGAACAAAAAACTGAAGATATTTTGAGTTGCAGAAGCCAGACACTAGCTAGGAATATAACAGGTTCCTACCATATGTGTGTAAAAAGTGGAATAAATGCATACCCTCTACAGTTCTTGCTGACTGATAATCAATAGAAATTTGGCCAGTGCAATATATGAGCTATCAAGGTTTCATCTGTAAATTATTGGAAGAAGGGAAAAAGTCTTGGGGATCAGGGGGGAGTAAAGAGAACTTGTGTCTTAGAAAGTGTGAATTTAAGGATCTTGACTGAATAATATGACTTCTGTTAATTTTGAGAACCTTGTTAATGTTTTCCTTTCACTGGCCTTGGATTGGATAGCTATTTCGAAGATCTCCAAACTATTGATTAAAAATACCTTCACTTCATATGCCTGCATTACCCTGGCGGCTAAATGCATTACAGATTCATAGCTGTCATCATTGTTCACTCTTATTTCCTCCTGCGATACAGACACTTCCCATGGCTGTGTTTATAATGTGTGACCTCAGGGGATCCCTACCTTTCTGCATTTCATAAGGTTTCATTCCAGTTTTGTGTGTATTTTCTTTGCTCTAAAAACTATATTCACAGTATCTTTAAATCTCGTTTTGCTTCCTTTTAGAGGATTATTATCAGTGTTGCTGTCTAAAGTTTTACCTGAAGCTGTATTTTTATATGTTACTAAGCTCTTGCAATACTTCATATTTTTCCCCTCTGAACAAACACTTTATGCTCATCGCAGAACCAAGGAACTAACCTATACATTGATCAGTTTGAAAAAGAAATGCCTGAGGCAGTGCAAAAAATATTTCATGAGATTGAAAGCCAGCTACGCAAAGGAGTTTGATGTTACGGTTTACTGTGTAATATTTCTTCACCAAGACACAGTGCAAAAGGCATTAAAAGACAAAAGGTAAATAATTCTAAGTGAATTTGCAATGTATTTCAAATCATATTAGGAAATGGAGGAAATTCTGTTATGTGTATGCATATTGGAGCAGAGAAAAATACCTATTGCTTCATTTTTTAATTAAATGCTCAGTTTAAGTTTTACATTCATCTTCTCGGCTGCATAAATGTTGAATCTTTTATTACTGCTGTGTGGAAAACCCAATGAAATTACAATGAAAGTTCATTGTATTGAAAGGGTGATTTTTAAGTAATAATCTGAAAAGCTGTTGAAGAAAGGGAATATTCATTAAGCAGTTGCAGTGTTGCCATTTATAGAGAAGCATTGAGGTAATACAGTGTGAATATAAGGTTATGCATTGTCTATCCCTGGATATGTATCTTCTTTCTCCCTGGGGAGTTGTTAAATATCTGCAGGATACTTGCAACTTTCCCCAAGGCTTTTTTTTGTTCCTGTCCTGTCACGCTGCCTCAGCCACTTGCCCAGGGATCTGTGGAGATGGCTAAATAGTTGAAAGAGCAAAGAAAAGCATGGAAATCTGTGCCATATACACCTCTACTTCTGATTATTTTGCCAAAATTTCCTTTCTTTGCTTTTTGCTGCCAGAATCCTGATGAGTGCTTCTAAAAATATAGAGAACAAGGAAGTTTCTGCTGCAAATTTTGAAGAATTAAATGTGGATGGTTTTAATGTAGAAAGGTAAATAATAATGCACTGATAGTGAGTAATTGCTTTCATCATATGTACATTGAAGAAATGCAGATTGGTCCTTTCACACTGCTCCAAAACAATACCCCTGTTTATAAAGTAGATATGAGAGTTTTCTAATGATTTAAAGTAGAGAGATACGCTTTGATCAAATTCTGTCCCCAGTACTGTGCTGTAAAGGTGGTTAAAACAACACATGGCTCATGAAGGGAAGGTTTGGAAGGGCAGGCAGGGCTGCCTCTGAGTTGTCGAGCCCTGCTGTGTGTCAGTTGCTTGTGGTATTCTTTTAAGTGTGCCCAGTTCACTGGCTAAGACAGAAAAGAAATGGCTGGTTGAGTCACGGCTGTTGGTATCCTTTAACCAGACCCCCTTATAAGGAGTGATTTCCGACAGTCCACCTGTTACTACAGGCACTGTACCAGATGAATTCTAGGAGAGTGCCCTCTGTAGAGTTAGTTTTGCATCTGGTATTACTACTGGCTGATTGTAAGCAGTTTTATAATAGATTTCATAAGAAAGAAAGGACTTGTGTGTTAATGATGTAACTGTTTTGGCAACTTTGGCAACAGCTGTCATGATACAGAGTTTCGATGAATTCTGTGCATTATTAAAGTAGTGTAACTTTCTCCTCAACATTCTCATTTCCTTTTGGAAGGCCTAAACTCTGTAGGTTCCTATGGGAGTAGGGACTCTCCCAGCTCTCAGAAAGCCCTCACAGGGAACAACTCTGAATCAAAAAAGCAGCAGGCAAAACTTTCCTTATTCTCACTAGACCTTTGCAATCCAGTTGTATAGTGCTCTCTGCAGTTTTATTAATAGAATGAGAGAAACTGACACCAGGGGCTTTGTATGTTTGCCTTTGGAGCATCACCTTGGATCACAGGTAGTTGGAATGAGTATAAAAAAAGTCCTCGTCTACATAATAGAACCTTAAGGAACTTGCTTTTTTGCTATTTGCTGTTTCAAGTCAAGTTACTAATTTTACTTGGCTTATCAGTAAGATGTCATTTGGATGCCATGTCCCTGATACCATAGGAAGTAATTTTCAGTTTCTGCTACAAAGTCAAGCTTTATGAAAAGCTTCATATGATTTCAAAAGGTTGCATTTAATCAGTACATGAGACTTTTATATCAATATATTATTGATAAAAATATCTTAAATTCAGAAATGGAGTGAAAACAGATATTATTGGCTTCTCTGAAACTTACATTATATAATATGTTTATCATATATAATATATACGATTACATATATAATCTTACATTATATTTGTGTGTGTGTATTTTCATATTCCATTTAGAGATGTGACTGTCCCAATGAACACGAAATAACAAAAAAAGAGATAAACAAGCATCCAGATAAGCAATGCAGCAAAAAATGAAGTACCATTCTTTCTTACAGATTGACTAGCGTGTTTCTAAGTAACAAAATGTTTGTTGATATTTCTAGAACGCCAGAAATTGCAGACCAGCATTCATATCATGTGATACAGAGAAAGTGTGTAATATTCAGAAACGACACGGGTAAAATTAGATATGATTATAAGTAAAGGGGTTTCCTCACCTCAATTACCTTGTATGCTAACTCAAAAATCCTATATTCTGCTCTAGAGAGAGGTTTACTATGATGTTTTAGGCAGTTATTCTGCTCATGATCCAGAATAGAAGACTTCAAAACTTGAAAAGCATACTGTTTGATTCATTACATTATTATTAAAAATTATTATTTATTTCTAGCTCAGCAGCTCTAGTGATCTGGGAGGTAGTTAGTGAATGTGATATCTTAGTGTCATTAAGAGAATGTCAATAACATGTAAACAGTCATATTATCTTGAACATATTTACTAATTGATTGCACCAGTTTTTAGAGGCTCCGTGTCTGGGCACAGGCCGTCTTCCCACAGAAGGTGGATCATGCATTTTCCCAAATATTCCAATTCCAGGACAAAGCTGGTAGAGCTCTGTCAGAAGTCAGTCATGGTTATATTAAATGTTGGCAGAAGTTGAGTTACTTCAAGTGAACCTATTGTGGTCTCAGTGAACCAGTTTCTCATCAAAGCTGCTTTGCTGAAACATTTCATATTGGGGGTTTCCATTTAAGTATCTTCTGGTATTGTGGATGTGATACTTTTAGAGTGCAACCACTTTTCAGACACATGATTCTGTTACGTGATGGTGTCACTTCTGTACAACATACCATTCTTCCTTGCTTTCATTATAATGCTATGAAACACAGGCAGAAAAATAATATACATGCTATTACAGGATGTGACTCAGAACACTTTCAAATTTAAATGTTTGCCATATTACTCAGCTACTCTTTTGTGAGTCTCTGTGGGTATTGCTTCCCTAGGGATTTGTTGAGGCAGTTGAAGTAACTCAAGATAATTCTTGGCACTGCTGGAGTTCGTTTAAGTTAGTACCATCTCATGCAAGATGTTTCTGCTAGTCAAAAACAAACATGTATTGGGTGACTGACTTCATGAAAACTCCTAAAACTGGCTAAGTGCCACATCTGAATTTCAGTGAAGGCTCCAATGCAAGAAACAAAAGGGGTGTAGGTTGCCATTTGCCTACAGCATGAAAGCCCCCTCCTGCCAAACTGTTGTGCTTATATAAAAAAATTGTTCCTGCTGTGTCTTTTTATGCTGAATGTTCCCTGTGGTTGGGCACACAGGCTCTAACTACCTTCTCACAATTGCATCAGAGAAAATGAGCTGTGACACTGCTTGCCTATTTTTAAATAAGCTCAATGTTGTCCATCTAATGAAAAGCATACTCTGCCTGTGGGAAATGCAGACTCTTCATGGAACAATAGTTAGGGAGAAAGTTTGTGTGTTTTATGTTTAAAAGAAAAAAAAAAAAAACCAAACAATAAAACCCCACCAAGTATGTGTTCTGATTTTGCAATAAACAGCCACTGTTTAACTTAAGTAAATTCTGAATTGCTGATTTTTAGTTAGAATGGGTGGCATTGATAATCTTGAAGAATTATGTATTGACTGTGATAAATGCATTAACCACATTTAGGGGGCACTTCTGGAATTGTAAGCATGGATGTTATTGTTGTACGTGGAAGTAACTGTTTACCTTTGTAATGGGGGTGTATGGCTGTGTTGTGGATAGTAGATTAATGAATATATGAAGATTGGAAGACTGAAGATTGTTTTTATGTAAATCTAGTTTGCTTGATTGAAATGGTATCCCATGTAAATGAATAATGAAATTTAATTAAGAAAAGCTCTGACTTCTATTTGATTTAGTGTTTGGACTCATGATTCTGATATTTTTGCTCTCTGTACTCAAGTCTGGGTTTTGACTGCTTGAAGTAATCTCCTTATTCCTCTGCAGATTTGGCAGCTGCTTATTCTGATTTTACATTTTTTTTGTTAATCTTTTTATTTTATTTGAAAGTCTACTGATATTCTGTTGTATGAGCTCATTCCTCTCCCTGACTACAGAACCACATGAACTGATTAAAGGGATACGTTGTGGCTGTAACTGATGTGACTGACATGTGTGGAATCAGTTTGTAATAGCATCACAGAGAGGGTTTTCAGAGCACTTCGTAGAAGGCGATGCAATCATCAAGGTTATGTGCCAGTTATATTTGTGCTGGTTATATATCTTGTTTTAGGATACTGCCTCAATTGGTGGTCATTTATATCTGTAGGGAAAAAAGATGCAAAACTGATGTTGGATCAGTAACTGCCCTTAAATTTTGTTATGTTAGAAAAAAGCATGTTGCAGTAAACAAAATAAGCTTTAGTTAAAAAAAGAATGATCTAATTGGTGCACTTTTTAGAGCTTTACAGATAGAAATTACAAGAGCAGTAACAAATTTCACATGCTCAAATATTTAAACATATAGTTTTCTACATAGATAAGTCAAAGCATATATAAAATAAATGAGATGACTGCAAGTCTCCCAAAATGTCAGGTCAGACCTGGAAAGTGAAAGTGTTTCTTCCATATCCCCGTTGTAAGGAAAGTTTTGTAGAATAGCATAGTTTTGCAGCATTACAATAAATAAGTAATGAGGGATATGCCACCTTTTTGTGGCTGGCATAGGCTAAATTACTTAATGACAAGGAATTATTATTAAGAGACTAATATCACCATACAGAAATTCAATATTACAGGCCATTAAGTGACCAGCATTAGAGCTTTGGGAAAATTGTTTAAAGTGTTTATAAGAATCTAAATTAATCTGGCTATGAGTTGATTGAGGTTGAATTCGGACAAGAAGGGGCTGCATGCCGGAGAATGTGTCCTGGAAGTTGGCCATGGCAAGAATGTCATGAGCAGAGATAGAAACAATCCCTTAGAACAATTAAGTCAACGGTAGCAGCCTGGTCTCATTGATCACTTGATGTTTAGAGAAATTTTTCCAGACAGCTTCATATTTTCAGATGGGTAAATTCATATTGTTATATAGCAAGTAATTAAAGCTGTGGTGTGACAGCTATACAATCTAAGATGGGAAGTCTTTTATATGTTCTGCATATAACAGCTGATTTTTAAAAATGTTGCACAGTTGACTTGCATTCCTGTCTGCCTCATTTGTATGCGTTATTTAGGCAGCTGTATGAAATACTTCATGGGAAGTCTTTGGCCTGTGAAAATTAGACATGCATTTTAAAAATCAGACACTTGATGTGCAGTGTGTTTCTCTAACTATGCCACTGACTCTCTTACTGGTGCTACACTAGACAGAAAGCTTCATTGATAAAGCTTTGTGTAATCAGGTGTGAAGTAGATGCCAGGACAAACAATGAAAACCCAACAGGTCAGGCCTGAGATGATAATCACACTTCTCAGCTCATTAGCACCTTTAATCCAAGAGACACAGAGCATTTTAAATTTAATTAATTTTTGTAATACCTATGTGAGCTGCGAGTGCAGTACTATTTCTGCATTTTGTAGGGAAGAAACCAAAGGAGAAAAAGTTTAACAAAGTAACCCAGCGAGCTGCTGACCAAGCCAGATAGAAGTCTTTTACTCCTACTGTTCTGTAAAAACTAGCTCAGTAGCTTTCAACATGTGTTTGGAGACGGCACAAGAAAGCAGTATTAGTGCCCTGTTTCAAAGCAGACTGACTGGTAAACAAGAAAACAAAGCTCTTCAGCTTTAGTTCACTTGATAGGAACCTGGTTTTCTGTCAGAAAATATTTAGGGGTCTGCAAACTGAGAAACTTTGGATAACAGTGAAATAAACTGTCTCCAAAGATATTCTGGCAAAGGTAGCCTGGATGAGAGTAGAGATTTCTGAAGACAAAGGGTGAAACTAGTAGGAGAGGCGGGATGAGGCACACAGCAAATCTTAGAGGGTATGAGAGCAGTGGAGCACTCACTGGAAGAGCTGTTTTCTGTAGCAAGAGGTGTGAATTTATAATTAGAACATCTGCGGAGACTCTAATCCCCAACTGTAGCCTTTACTTACTAACATCTGGAGGTGCTTTTCTCTTGAGTCCTCCCTGCCAAACCTCCAGCCATTGGTAATTCCTGGATTCAGGAAACTTAGGCTTCACAATAGTGAATTAAATTGGTTTGGCAAGCTCAGATATGCTTTTGTTTTTTCACCTAAAACAATTCCTTTGGTTGTAAGAAGGAAAGGGAAGAAGAGCCAAGTACAGACACTTTGGTTGGTTTGTTTACTTGAAGGCCTAATTTAAAGTGTTCTCGTGTTTTGAGATGAAAGTGTGACATTTGAATAGATCAAGTACCTTGGTACAAGGACAAAGGGGAGTTTGAGATGGTTGGGCAGAATATCAGTAGGTTTTTTTGTTAAAGAAAAAAAATTTATTGACCTGGTAGTTGGTTTTAAAATTTATCTATCTGAAGGTGAAAATGCAGCTATATTATTGGCAAGGTGAAAAAGAACAGAACAGGAAAGCAGCTCTTTTCCCTTCTATAAGCGGCTGCTCTACTCCTCTGTAATCAAAAGCTAACACCAGCTTGGATTTTTTTTTTTCTAGCTGTGGGGTATTCCTAATGGATTTTTCCTGATAAACTGTACATGTGATTTCTTATGCCAGAATAAAGGATGTGTATTCCTGTTTAGTTAATCTGTTAGACTACCTTTCCTTCTCTCTTACGCTTTTAAGGGTTATCGAATGTAAACCTAATTTTTCGGTCCCATGATAAAGAATGAAGCATGTTGTATTCCAGCCTAAAGCAAACTGCTAAGAAATAAGTGTGTGTAGGAGGAGGTGCTAATTGAAAGAACACTTTGTAGGTAACCTTATTTTGAACTGAATTGTTTTATCTAATTTAGTCTGCTTCTGCAAAAGCTATTTCCCCATGAAGACAATCCCCAAAACATAAAACATTCAATATTAATAGGTCTGTTATTATTAAGAATCTAGGGTAGTTTTGTCCTAGGTCAGAGTAGAATTAAGGCTAGACTTCGGAGAACATCAACGTATTCCAGTTTAACTGCAGACCTAACCATGATGCATTATGTTAATCAAACTGTGTGTGTACATGGTGTTTGAAAGCAGATGCTGGTTGCTCTGTCTGACCTTCAGGCTTTCCAGGTGCAAATTAGAAATATGCAGCCATGCTTAAGATAAGGCTGATCCTGAATTTTATAGGAAGCCTTGCTGAGCTGGGGCTTAGCACTTGGCTAAGCTAGAAACACCATTTCTAGCTGGTGCAGCACCTGGGTGAAAGTGCTGCATTCTGTTCTCTGATCTGCTCTCACTGTAGTTAGTGTAGGCTTGAATATCAATAGAATGAGGACCTTCCAACTCATTAGTTTTCTTGTGAATTATAAACAGTTACCAGTTTTGTTCTCAGCACAATCATGATGCACCTATTGACAGTCATTTGAGTTTTGTCCTTCTCCTATTTATGTGCCTTGCATCTGAAACAGTTCACTATTACAAAGACAAAACATGTTTTTAAGTGCCATATAAAATTTTCTTATTTGATTTCAATTTTGTTCTGATTCACATGTGATTGACTTGACTTTCATGGAGCTCTTGTCCTCTGAACATGAACAGAAGCATATGCATTGGCTGGGTTTTTTTTTTTGTTATTTGGTGCCTTTTTTTTTTTTACTTCCAACTTGTTCATTACGTTTGAAATGATAGTGGCTGAAAAACTGGCAGAATATTGTCCTGTATTTGCAGTGTTTTATTGAAATAGGTGTTATTTCTATTTGATTCTTAAAATGTCACAACTCATTTTGAAAAATCTTAGCCCCAAAATTTATGTGCAATCTAAACTGAGGGATATTATTGTGTACTCTGTAAGGTAAAATCAAATGCAGTTGGTGTTGCATAAATTTCCATTGTTTGCTACATTAAAAATATTGCCAGTAGCTGATAAAACATTTGCTACTTTTCCATCTTTTTGTTGCTTGTGCAATGTAGTCCTCTCAGACTAGTATGCTTTATTGCAAAGTAGTCTATGTACACTCAGAGTTTTTATTTGATCTCAGCTACTCTTACAGAAAAATCACAGCTTTTGAGACTGCAGCATTTTGTGTGTTCATCAGTTTTTCAGTAGCACTCTTCTTCAGCTTGAGAACAGCTTCAAAGGCTATAAAAGGATTTCACTAGGTAGTAGGATTTCACTAGGTATTAAAATTTCACTTAGTATCTTATTATCTTTCTTGGTATCTTACTTAGGATCTCTACTATCACTCTAAATATTAGTATTGCACTTTAAAAAAAGTTAGATATATCCTGCCGTGTCATATTAAATCAAGTGTTCTTGTTTGATTTACTTAATGGCTTGAGTTGGAAGGGACCTTTAAATATCTAGTTCCAACCCCCCTGCTGTGGGCAAGGACATGTTCAGTCCCATCATGAAGGAAATAAAAATATAAAAGCTGTTGTTAAGAATACATAAAAATGAAAGAAATGTACATGTGAAACAGTGTTTATTCTAAGGGCTTCTGAATTTGCAGTTTTTTCAGATGCATCCTTCTTCACTTCCATAAAGGCAAATAAGAGTGTAACTTTTAAAGGAAGAAATCTCAAGAGAGAGTAAAGGGCTTCAAAAGGTAAAAGTTTAATTCACAGAATTCTTGGTTTAAATATGTCTAATAGTCAAACCCAAAAGTTTTACAGTAAGATCCCCCTCTTCAAAAGATGCATGGATCTACTTTGCACTTTTAGAAAATGGAGGTGTTAAGGTCTAAAAGGGATTAAATTATCCTTGACTTACATTGCTTAGAATGTAGAAAATGTTCTTTCTACTGGAAAAAAAATCATACAGATTCTTTTGTTTCTTTGTTTTTTTTAATTTTGGCTGCCTATATTAACACATATGCACAATATTTTTTCTTTGTCTGCTACAAGAGGTGTGTGTATTATATGTTTGGGCCAAAATATCATTAATATTGTGGGCAGCAGTAGTGTTAACACACCGTGTTACCACATAGGAGTCATGGATGTTGTGAGAAGGGGTAGATAAACTGAAACAAGATGAAGGAAATAAGAGTACTAAACAAAGAGATGAGGAATGGATGGAGGGTAAAGACAATAAATGGTAGATGCTGAAAAATATCAGGAAATGCGAAAAAGGGAAAGAAAAATAAAAAATAAAGAACAGTATAGGCAAAAATACAAGTAATGAAATAAATTTTGAGTTGAGATGTTTATATAATCATTGAGTTGATATTTGATGTCAAACATTTCAATAAAAGGATGAGAAACCTTATGCCATTTTTTTGCTGCTGTTAATTGAAAGCTTTAGGAAAAAGAACTTTGTTAATGGTACTTCTGATTATTAGATCACTCTCATTCTTTAAAGCAGCACATTATTTCTGTAAGTAACATGTGTTTTCCAATTCTGACCTTGCTAAATTAATTTCTACAAAAAACTTAGAAATGTCAGTTTTGCTTGATTGGAAGTTGGGAATGGTTGGTTTTATTGATACAATCAGTAAATCTTGTGCCGTATATTTTCCAGAAGTGTTTGCTTCAGTGACTATTTCAATTGAGTGAATATATTTTTCTTAATTTAAGAAGGGCAACTGATTTCATTTAACAGAAGAATAGCTATGCTAAGTATTTCAGACTTTCCTTGAAAAGAAAGCCTTAGTTCTTTCTTTCAGCTAATAATGTGGTAGCTGAAATATGAATTGATACTACTGTCATAGTAAAATTTTTTATTAAATTAGTGCTTCAGTTAAGAAAATTATTTAGCTACAAGTTTGACAATAATGCTGTAATATTGTGCATCCTTTGGATAGATTTGATTTATTATTATAAGAATAAATGGAAATGAATGTTTTCTAGTAATATTCTGTAGAATTCCACTGCCTTTTTTCAGAAGCCAGATGATAAGGTGAAAATAAATGTCTTCCCAGAAAAAATATGTTGCGGTATTCCAAGAAGCAAACAATTTATTTATAATCATAACGATTCAGAGCATTTAGAAAAGTTTTTGAAACATTCCTTAGTAGATGTACATAGATTGAGAAGTTATCTGAAAATTGTTTTTTTTTCTTTGTTTTGAAATGGTTTTGGTGCTTAAGTTAATTTTTTATAATTCATCTCAAGCTTTTTAGAAAGATGATCAAACACAACATTGTGACTCTACCTATTATCTTAGTCAATATTTTTAAGATTTTTTTTTTTTTTAAGTCCATTTCCTGGATCTGCATTTTAAATCAAATTATGTGGCCTCCCTGTCAACTGTCAACTAGATTACACTGTCTTTTTGCAGTGGGTACATAGAAGTAATTGTTAAGGATTTCACTGCTTTCATGCCTCTCCTTTTCAAGAACTCAGGAAAAAACTGTTTCTGGACCTATGGCTGTCACTGTAATATCCTATTTCTTGGTTGTGATTCAGTCTTTCCCTTCTTTTTCTTCATGTGGGAAATACATCTTATTTTTAGAGTACATCTGTCTTTATTCTTTTTGAACACAGCACTGAAGAAATAATTATATATCAGGCAATGTCGTGAAATACACTTATGCAGATATGGCAAAAATTTACTGCAGATGAACACAAAATCCAGTCAGGCATTTGTTTTGAAAACAAACTTGGATTCAATTTTATCCTTTACAGTTTTCAGATTCACACAAGTAGTATTTTGTCTGTTGTCCCCCATGCCCTCCCCCCCCCCCCCCCCCCCCCCCCCCCAATATATTTAAAAGTGAAGACTTGTGGGAAAGGGCCATGTTTTCATTGTAAACTGTATATATGCCTAGAATCCTTTCTCCACCAAGTTGCTGTCCTTGATCTGACTAGCTCTTTGCATTTTTTAAATTGTCCAGCTTTTTTCTACGGTTTGAATAGACCATACAGTTTTCAGAGCATGGACCATTTGGTTTCCTGTGCCATGTACGTTTGTGTTGCTACGTAAGGGATATACTGCTATGACTAGCTACCTTGCTGGGAGACAAGACAGGGATAGAGTAGGAAGGTAGAAATTTCTGGCACAGGAACTGAGAGATAAGGTGGTGGAGATGAAATAAGTAAAGTCTACCCCAGGCTTTCTTATTTTCAGAGGTGTAGAAGGCCCCTCATTATACTCAATGCATCTGAATGCAAAGATCTCAGTCTCAGATTTTTTTCCTTCACACTCTAGAAAGTCTGTGTAAATGTACAAAGGCTGACTGAAATAACATTGTTGGTATGGGGTTTTTAATTTGCTCTATCCTATGTAGTGACTGGATGAGAAGGGACACTCTACCAATGGTAGAGTGATCAGTGCTCCCTGGCCAGTAACTCTGATTCTGCCAGTTACTCAAGATGATGCTTCAGTGATACAAAATAGAATATGAATTCTTAATTATTATTTCTCTTGCTAGCACTATTTTTAGTGCAGTGACTAGTGACTAAGTTATTCATGAACCTTGAATCCCAATAGACAGTGGATTTTCTTCAGGGTGTGCTCTTTATGAACAGAAGACAATAATGTTGTGTTTGTTTTAAAGATGCCTAGATATTTTACAGAAATGTATAAAAGACTTAAATTCTCAAGAATCAAAGTGGTTAATTATTGCCTCATATGTTTCTGTTAGGCATAGGTTGTTTCTGCCTGCTTGCATCTAACATTTAATGGCTTTATGGGAATTTTGTGCATGCACTTGAAGGCAAAATCTGAACCTGTTTTTTCTCATTTCTTTAATGCGTTTCATGAATGTTGCCAACGAATGGCTCTGTTCTGGGAGTATGCTTGTATTTATACCTCTTGGGTTTGTGTTCCCAAAAGAGTAAAGCAAGCTGTTAAAGTAGTGTATGAAGTATGTAAATGGCAGCCTGATGTGAATTAAAGCCAGTATTTACGATCTATTATAGGAGACTATTTCTGCTAGATAGTTGCTTTTATGATTAACTCTAAATTGGGACCTGAAGAGAGAGCTAAGCCACCTTTTTTTGTCCTACAAATTCTGGATTCTGATACTACATACCAGTCCAGGTACCAAAGGATGCAGATTTTTAGTGGTAGGTAGTGAATTCATCTGGCTGTTGCACGTGCCAGAAATTTCTATAGCTGCAGGTTAGTCCAGCTATACTTGCAGGCAGCTTGTTGGGGAGTCACTAATTGTACATTTGTGTTTAATGTGGATCTCCTTGTGCGAGGCTGGGACAGTCTGCATAAATAATCCTGGAAAAACTTGCCTTCTTCCTTTCTTGTGTTGCTTAGCCTGTTGTGATTTTTAAGTCCAGCAGGAAGCCCATACAATACAGTATTATTGTTCAGTAAAGTATTTTGAATATTTTTTCAGTGATACCATATTTTTAAGCTATAAAGTAACATCAGGAAAAATAGAAACACATATATTTTTCCCTTTAGTTCTCAGAAAGGATCATTCACTGTGCCTCAAAGAGAATCAGAAAAAAAAACATTCAGCAATGTTGATAGAGTCTTTCAGTGTATGACCATATCTGGTGGTCAAAAGGTTAATGTGTTTGAGGAAAAAGTAATCAGTGTGGAGGATTCAGTTGTTTTAAAACAGTGCACTTCACAGGCAAAGCTCTATGCCCTTGACAGAATTTTCCGCAGAGTGGAAAAATGAATTTGATGGCATGTGTTCTAGCTGAAGCTTGCAACATTTCAGAAGTTAATAACTTCTGTTTTCAAAGGTGACTTTTTCTTCATTCTTTCCGCACACTAAACTCTTAACTGACATAGTCAGATTTCTATAGACTATTTACACATGCATAAACATTTTCACCTGCAAATTTCCTAGGCAGATTTACAAATGGGAATTCTGTTCCTGCTCTACCCATCTCAGTGTCTGAAAAAGCCTGGGAACATGAACATATATACAAGCAACTGTTGTACTTCACAACATAGACTGTGATTCTCATAGCAGTTGTCATGCTTCAGAAGAAAATCTTAAGGAAGGAGATGCCTCTTACTTGTCATAGTTTGCCTCCTAGAATTGTAAAGTTGGAGATCTTATGTGGTCATTTGCTTTGAGACAGTTTGTGTTTGCCCATACTATCTTTGACAGATGTTTAATGAAGGTGATCTTTAACAATCTAACAGTGAAGAGGAAGGAGGAAGCTTTGAACAAATCGGTCAATTTGACCAATGCCTTAATTTCTCCATCTGCAGCATCTGCCTGTCTTTATGTATTTAACAAATTATTAGAGTGAATGCAGTAGTGTTAGAAAAGAGACATTGTTGTACAGGGTCCCAGCCACTGGTCTCACATTCTACTTTATGGAGGAAAGTCTTTTGTAACAGCTAGGTCATATTGCTGCATTTATCTTTCAAATCATAGGGAGCTACAGTAAATTGTGCTATATCTAACCAATATGCATCTTCAGAACCTTTTGTTCCTCTATCATCTTTCATCCTGTTACCACTCCAGACAGTTGTAGTGAATTTGTGGCTGCTTCCAACTCAACAGCTGTATTGTAACCTATCTCCTACATTGACACTGTTTCCCTATTCATTTTTGGATACAGTTCAAAATTATACTTCTTGTGATTGGAACTCCATTGTTTTATTCCAGTCCAGTTCACAGGTTCCCTCACTTTCTCTTTCTTTCTGTAATTCTCTCTGAGCTTTCTCTCCTAGTCTATCACTACATTTCTTTGTGCCTACCATTTCCCAAATGTATTAAGTCTTTATACACCTCTGTATCACAGTATCTTCACTTTCTTGATTGTCTAAACTGAAAAATTAATGCTGTAGGATCATGGCTTGATGCAAGGAAGTTCTTAGAATTCGATCTTATTTATTTATTTTGGAGCATGCTTCTGTCTGATGCTTTGGACATATCACACAGCGACTCTCTCTACTTGTTTGTAAAATGTTTTACTATTCACCTAGCTCAGAAGGATATAGAATGGATTGTGATGTCTCATTACTTTGCAATGACTGCTTTAAAAATGAAGCACTATCTAGTTCAAGTTATCACAAACCCGATTTTGCTATATATCCTAGCACTATGCAGAGCTTTACCTTCCAAATAATCACATAAGCAGACTTCCGTGTAATACAGCTTGACATACTGGACTAAGGACAAGAGATTCAGGAACAAATTGTAAAACTGAAGAACTAGCTTGACTATTCCTAATATCAAAGCACCTGATTTTTAAATATAAATCTCCAGTAGTATTTTAATATGTTTTTGACATGATGTAGAATTCTAAAAGTGGATTGTTTAGTTATATCCGAAAATGTAATGAGCTTTGTGTTAGGTAAATGATTTTCTTTGGTTAGGGCTGACCAGTGAAGAAAGTCTAGGGGGATTTGAATTTTCTTGGTGCGATTAAAAACAGTAACCAAGCAATTCAATTGGCAACAGTGATGTGGGACATCACTTGAAACTAACCTCAGGCTGTTACTTATTGGATCTTTTCAATAGAAAATGGGAAATTAGGGGAAGCAGCTCCTTTAAATTTCTTGCCTTTTTACCTTTTTCCAAACGATCCTCTTGCTACTGCCTCCAGCTAGACAGCTTCTTGAGATGTGCACAGACTTTATGGAGGTCAAAATAGTTTAAAAGGAAAAAATAATTTTAATAAGAGAGCTGGCTCTGAGTATGTTATTTAACTTGAACTAAAAACAGCATTCCGGAGTGCAGAAGAATTGGCCCTTCCTATCTGAAATGGAGTTTACATTTAATGTAAATGCTTTTAACATTTAGAATCATCTAATGCTTTTAACAGCATTAGGAGTGACAGAACATTTGGAGTTATCCCATTGCATCATTAATTCATTTGGAATACACTGACATAACAGTGATCATAATAAATTTATCTAGTAATAATGTGCAGGGCATAGAGATTCTCATATCCACACCCCCTGCACCTCAATACCCCAAATGTAGGCTAAGTATTTGTAGAGGTACGGGCTGCTTAAACAAAGCTCAGCTGCTGACAATCTGCATTTTATATATTCTTTTACCTAAGGGTAATAAACATGAGTTCCTGTTCTGTTTGTGTGCTTGTCTTCTGTGCAAGAAAGAAGTGTAAAACACCTTTCTCCCTCTTTGCCTGACCTTTTCTTTTGCCAGTGGAGTGCAAGAAAACCACTTTTTTTATGTTTCATGGAGTTTTACAGACACAGTGCGACTGAAGGACTAATACTATGTTTAACGGATATAAAATGAATGCCTGAAGCCCTAAATGTTTCCTAGTTCTTATAATTTGCACAATTTTTATTATCTGATCAAAAGACCAAAAAGTAAAAAAATCCTAAAACTGTATGATTTATGGATCTTAAGTGTACAAATATTAATTTGTCAGGTTATTAATTAGGAAGGCTTTATATTAGTATGTAACTTTTAATTTGAAAATCTGAGCCATCTGAGTTGGATGAAATTACTTGCCTCATGTCTATGAATGGTGTCATTGTTTAAAAAAAAAAAAGTCTTCTCCTGTATCTCTGTTACCTGCTCTCTTTTATGCTTTTTTTGTGTGTTCATTAAAGGCTTGAAGAGAAATGTTGGAAGAACTGGATAGATAGGTGAAAATCTTGAGTTACAAGTTGCAATCAGCAGTTGCAGATGACTTCCAGTGACGTTTCTAGGCTTTCTTGTTTGTTAATGAGCCTTTGAAGGGACTCCAGTTAGTTAGCAAATCAGCTCACTGTTGCTCCATTTTCTTCACTATGTTCTTGCACTCAAAAGCAACAAAAAAACCCCACCCTAAAATCAAAACAAACCTTATTTTTTAAAAAAAGCTCATAAACCTCAGGTGATAGTACATGCTGGCTGGGAAATACAGACCATTTTGATTGTGGGCACCAGTGAAGTCAGTAAAATAGATGAGCCCAGTCATGACAAAAGCTCCATTTTGTAGATGTGATTTTTTTTATTATTTAGAATGTAGAGGCTAGGAAAGGAAGCACTTCAAGGAGTCCCAACCAGCTCTTACCAGTTTTCCTCCCCAAATAGGGTGGAGGTGCTAGTTCAACATAATGAACAGGGATAAATAAAGTAATAAAGCTGTCTGCATCCACAGCCATATGGTTCTTATTCCCATAGGCTCAGCAACATCAATCAAAAGTGAATTAGAGAGACAGGTTATACTTCTGTTGCATATCAGATAGCTGCTCAGGCGTAAATTCATTTTAGAAGCTTGAAATGAGGCAAAAGCCTGGTAACAGTGTATCTGAAAACTGTTTGCTGTGTCCTGGATTAAATGAGTATGACATGAGAAATGTGCCACAGCTCTTCCTCTTGCAGTAGAAGCCAGTAAGGGATAAGGGGTGCTTCAGGGGTGATTGAAAGACAAATATTTATAGTCAAATTATTTGAGAAGTTATTCACAGTCCTCTAGCTTCAGCCTTCAGTGTGACATCCTCATGCATCTCTGGTGGACAAAGCTATTTTAGCAGTGGTTTATTTAGCTGGCCATCAGATAACTCCTTCTGGAAGGTTGTACAGACATAGCACAGGTATATGCGCTACTGCTTCTATTTTACTCAAGAATGATGGTAGTCTGATTTCAGGTGAGGGCTTAAAGCAGCTACCTTGGATATCCTGAAATGCTCTAAGCTGTTCTTGACTAGTAAGGACTTGTTTCTTCTTGAGAGAAAAACACACAGAATCGGTTGAAGTTCTGTTCAGAATGTTACTCTAGGTCTGGCTTCCAGAAGCAAACACTCCAGGTAATTTATATGCTGAAAAAACATTTACAGCTTTCTAGTATTTGATCATGACTTTTTAGTCTAAAGCTATGTCCATGCTACTGGGTTACTGGTGTACTAGATCCCATAGAACCTCTTATGTGGATTCAGCATACCAGCAAATCTACAATTTATACTGATATAGTGAAACAGATCAGTGAAAGCTGACCTTTACTAATACATAAATGTATGAGCATTAGGGGCTTCTACCAGCACAGATGTGCATTGCAGGAAAACATCAAACTGGAACAGTATAGATTTTTGATGGCTTTGTTATGATTTGGGGATTGGGTTGTTTGTTTTTGCTGTTGCTTAGAGGCTCTAGACAGGTTTCATGGATGCTAACCCCAAAGCATTCAGTTAACATGTTATAGCTTACTATATAGATGTACGGTTACTGTAACTATCAATTTTCATAGAATATAGTTCCCAGACATAGCATTACTATTTGTTTGACCACCTTTATAAAATGAAATGTTAATCTCCATTTGGGAAGACATTGTGCATTTTAAGTGATTCTGATTGTTTTCTGCACTTCTTCCCCTTATTTATATGAAGTAGCAAGGATGGTACTGAATGCAGTTTCCATACAAAAAGAATTACGCTGTGTCCTCATTTAATACTCCTCCTGTTGCTGTTGTTTCTACTTACTCCTGACTGGTTAAAATCTGACATTTTCTTCTCCTGAGCCCAAAATGCAATCTTAAAATAAACTGGTGACATGCACAAGCTTTTCTGGAGCCATCAAACCGTAATATATTTTTAGACTGAATATCAGTGGACAAAGTTACTGTATTTACAATTGTTACCCTAAAATATTACAGTTGGGTTACATTTAGATAATATACAAAAATATCTGGATTGTAAATCCTATAAAAATGCAATAGCCAGTGAAAAAACACTGAAATAATACATACAAATAGAGTTTTGTTGCTAATCTGTAAGGCAGTTTTTGGCCAGTACTTCACCTCTGTGTTTACTTTCATCTCTTGCCCTTTATTTGTCTCATTTAGATTGTACTACTTTGGGCAAGAACAGTCCCCTTTTTAATGCCGAGCCCTGCCATACTCTGTCACCTTATTCAAGAACTACATTCTTCCATTTTGTACAAATTAGAGTAGGTTTAGAAGAGCTAGCACAGACTAGAGATGATTCTGGGTTATGATCTGGATTCAGAGTGCTAGTAACCAAATATTAATAGGCAGTTTCTCATTTTATGGTGTATTTTGTTTTGTTTATCCACACACTAAACGTATACATAGTAAGATGCTGTCTGAACTCCAAGGAACACTTGCTCTAAATGCAGAGACTGTGAAATTCAAATCCCCATCTTAGTTCATATATTGATATGTCTATTCTGATACATATGATCTAGCTATTTATATATATCTATACACATTATTATATGGACCTGTGCAGATATGTATGTATATACTGATGCATCCCCCAATTGGGTCTCAGATTTAAGTTATGGCCAGTAATTTAAAACTTTAATGGTAGAACTTAGTTTTATATATAAACAGGGGAAGTCTCCCAAATCCAGGGAAACACAGAGGTGTGATATTATTGGTGTTTATAAACAAAGCAGAAAGTGTATTTTGGTTCCAGGATGGAGTCTCAGGTTTATTTTATGTGTTTTACTTTATGAAAATACACTTATTTTTTGTTTATGAAGTAAATGCTTTCTCTGAGGTGATTATTGGGATGGATGACTTGTTCTCACTGCCAAACATGGAGCTTGATTTTTGAGATAGGAATGTTGATAACTGCACATGGAAAAAAAAAGTCACTTATCTAGCTTTTTACTGTACAATTTGGATGGGACAAGTGTGTGAAGATTCTTCTTCAAAATAGAGAATTCATTCTTACCTGACCATATCAGGAAGACAATAAGAGACATTTGACTGATGCTTTTTTAATTGTATGGTAGTTTTACCCTGGAACAAAATCTTGCATTACATATGCTCTTTGCCAATTATTAAATCTGTCATTTTTCTGTAGATTCCTTAAGCCTTCTGATTAAGCAAGGAAACAATTCTTTTTATATACACTGAATTCTAACAGGGAAGATCTTGTGATGAGAAGATGAAAAAGCTGGAATGACATTACAGGGCTACTGTTGAATTTACATAAAAATTGAAACTAACAAGAGATAAGAAACTACTTACTTTTTAAATAAAGTTATATAATCTCTGAAAATGTTGATCTGGTAATTTTTTTTTTGCTTAAAAACTCAGAGCATACAAAATTGCTAAGTCCTTTATAATATGGGAATTCAATATAAAGATAAAGATTTTCAGGATAGTTTTACATGTTGCAATGCAAGCAAGCAAGAACGCACTAGAGCACAATGAGGTTTCACGTCATCATTCTTAGCATCTCATGAAAGATCTGTCACAGCCCAGACTAAAAGAAACCAGTGGAAACAATCTTCAGGTAAAGTTTTAAAAGAAGCTGTTTTACAAAGAAAATAGCGGAGTAGATAGTGAATACTGGAACTATATATTCATGTCATGAAATGGTCACCGAGTTTTCTTTTTCATGGTTCTGAACATTCTGTTTCCTCTACCAAGAGCAGCACCCAGTGGCTGAGAAACACCCAGCCCTGGAAATGGAGCAGGGTCCTGGTAGCTGGTGAGCAGAAGTGAGAGACTGCCTGATCATGCATGGAATAATTTCGTAGCAATGATTGTATGATTACTGTGGCTCAGTTAAATGTTACAGTAATTTACATAATATTTTCTGCTGGTATCTTAAATGGTTTTGATTGCAAACACCAAAATAAGTCTCAGAATCTTCAGCTCAAAATCTCTAAACATGTTGGGACAAACGTGATGCAGCTGACTTTGAAGTCAGTGATATTTAAAAAAAAAAGTTGCAGATGCTCAACTTGTTTTAGAATTTATACCTATTATGTGTAAAAAAAAGATTAGGCTTGAAAAGTGATTAATTATTAAATATTATTTCATGTTTGTATGCTGCCTTTGACCTTGGTGAAAAATATGCAACAGCTAAGTTTATAGTTTGAAACCAGTATTCACTTTGATCCTAGAATATACCTTCCTTCTCTCATTCAGTTAAGATGACATTAAAATCCAAGTGTTTCTTTGTTTATCTAGATATTATGTTTGTTAAACATTTTGTAAGCTATTGTGAATAATTTCTTCACTGAAATACAGTCACTATGCATCTCCCACAAACTCAGGATGATTTAGGTTATACTGGGTGAAGAGTTAGAAAATGTCATTCGTATCCTGTTCCTTTATTTGCTTCTTTGATCTGATATGATGGAGCATTTATCTGCTTGAGGTTGTAGAGAGTCCTGCAGATTCTAGTGTAACAATTTACAAGTGTAAAAAGCAAGACCACTTCAGCCTGTTTTCATCTTGGAAGCTCCTGGCACTTTAGCAAGACAGTGGCAGATGATGAGTTCGTTGGGAAAGTTTAACTGCATTTAAATGTTAAAGTTGGAACTGAGGATTTCAGTCGTATATACACAAACATAGGTGTCGGCGATTTTGAAAATCTGGCCACATATGGAAAAACTGGACTCAAGACAGGATTTTGGGGCTGCATTAAATTATTTTTTGAAATTAATTGCCAATGAAGTGTAGTCTACTATGTTGACTATTAAGAGGGGAAAAAATGAGCATATTCATATTTATTTCCTTCTTCAGCCCAGCTGCGATTTGTTAAAGGCTCTTTGACATTGGCTCTTTGATTCTGAAGGTTTGCCCAGTAACAGTTTTGTGCAGTGTAAAGCAGTAAGTAAGAATTTACAATTCTTTTTGAGGAAAATTTACATTTTGAGTAGTGGAACGGTAGCTCTTGATCTACGGTTAATTAACACTGACATTGTTCGCATTTATTCAAATAGAGCTAAACACAGAGATGTGTAATTTTTATGCCAATTAGCCTGGTCAAGTGAGGTTAGTTAATGAAAGACTATTTAACTCATAAAGGAATTGAATATTTGTTTATTTCAAAAAAAAAAGTTTCACACTGTTCCAGGCCCTTGCATCATTGTAGAACACACAATATTCATTACAAACATAGGAAGGTGCTAAACAGTGGTGAAGTTTTACATATCTGGAATCTTGGGGAAACAGGGATAAGGCAACAAACCTGTTTTATAAATGAATGGGAGTGGGTCTTTTTAATGGCTAGTGGCTAGCCAGCTTTCTATTACCCTTGGTTCTAGCTGAGGAGAGGTCTGGTAATCTCTGTAAAAGCCTGGGAATATGGAAGAGTTGTTGTTGTCAATTGTGATTGTAAGCAGAGGAAAACTAAAGAACAGTGTCTGCTTGCTAAAACAGCGGGAGAGGCTTGGATGTTCAGAGTGGCAGTGTTCAGAGTTTTGTCATGAGACGTTGCCTCAAATTTAGCTTTTGAGAGTCGCTGCCCAGAGGAATTGCTTAGAAAAACCGAAATGTGTAGAATGATCATCCATGGGAAAGCAAAGGACTCGGTATTCTAGATATTTGGGGTTGAAGTTAAGTAAATCTGGTCCATGCTATTTGTCAAATTCTAGACACACAGAAACTAAGGCAGAGAACTGGTTTGATCATTGTTTCTTAAATTGGTAGAGAAATCAATCTCTTTGTGTGAGTGGGACTCAAACCTATAAATGGCAAATCCTGACAGTAATATTTTTACATATTATCTGTGTGCAATCTGGTCATAGCAGTCTGTATATATGCAGCAGGTTTCTAGCATTTATGTTCACCTTCTTAGGAGGTTGATTTGTAATTGAGGAATGATGATTTTGCTGAAGTTGGACTTTTCTTCCATAGCTGTTAATGGATTGATAAAGTAAATTATTAAGTAATATCTTTTGGATTATTAGTATGAGTAGAAAACAAAAAATAAAACTAGAGTGTTAAACAGAAGTTCGTTAAAACAACACTGCTGGCTTTTGAGATTTAAAAGATACATTGTACAACTAAAAAGACTGCCTCCGTGGCCTTATTATTGTTCAGAGACAAAATTAGAAAAGGATATAGCTTAACTAAAAAAAAAAAAATCTCCTTGCACACCATCTCCTGCTTCAACAGTATCTGTACCAAACTAGAAATGGTGCTGCCTTAATGAACATATGAGTCACTTGGTGTTTCCTGGAGATGGTTATAGGGAAAAGTCATGCTCTGTTTTGGACTGAAGTACTAAATGTCAGAAGATTTCAGATTTTCAGTGGAGGGGACCTCCCTGATCTGAAGCAGACTGTTCCAGCTATGTCTGCTGAGGCTCAAAACTTGGAAAGGGCCTGAGTAGCCCTGAGGGAGGATAAGCAGAAGTCAGAAGAGAAAATGTAATACTGGTTCTGTTTGCATGGTGTTTACAGACTGCACAGCTGCATGAAGAGAATATGGTTGGAAGCTTTGCTGGGCTTTGTGTGTCAGTTTAGTTGAACAAATGTCCTGTAAATAAACAAGAAACCCTAGAGAGTCTTTGCTAAACCTGGTCCTCCTGGGATCTCTCTTGCTAGCTGCTCAGAGCATGACTACTGCCGTCTGTGTAGCTGATGGGGGCTTGGCTGGTAATCCATGTATCCCTACCATAAAGGAAACAGGGAAAATATTGGCATCTGGAAGCATTAAGTGGATTTGGAGCAATCAGCACTGAATTTCAGTTTGATTAAACAATTTCTGTATTTAAGCAACTTGTGCTGTATAATTTTGATCCTACATAATTTATGCAGTTTAAGAAAAATACTATACATGAGGTTATGGTCGGTACTGCAACACTGCACACCTTTCAGTGTGATGAAACTAGAATTATATGCAACACTGATTTGATTTTTTGATTCAATTTCATGTCAACCTTCAGATATTTACAGTGGTCAGATTTCTTACTAAACTAAATTCACATCAATTACTTCTGAATTTTGAGGCAGTGCTCTTGCCATGCAAAGTAACTGCCATGCCCCTCCATTTTAAATAGCTTCTTGTAGGTTTCCTGGCAGTCTTAACATCTAGTGTGTTAAAAAAAAAAAGGGGGGAAAAAAAAAAAACCAACCTAAAAACCAAATTTATGTTCTTTATACTGGTTGTGCTCCACCACACATTTGTTTGATTTTATAATTGGTTACGTCATGTATCTCTAACTATATTGTACCACATAAAAATGAAAGGAGGGAAGCACATTTAGTTACAGTACACTCACACTAGTGTGTACTCATTGAGTATTGTTGTTATAACCTTCCTGAATGATTATATGCCATAATTCATTTTAGTACTTTTATCAAAAAATAAACTGACTGAAAACCCAAAATGCACACTATATCTTTCATAAAAGTTCTTTCAAGTGCTTGCCAGATCTGATCATGTGTACGGTTGTTGAAAGGATCTAAATTGAGGCTGGAAGAGGAAGAGAGCCTTTAAAATAGGCAAAATGCAAGACAGTAGAGCCAGATTATTACCAATTATCTTTAAATATTTGTTGGAGTGCTCAAATAACCATGAATTTTAACTTTTATAATACAGTATTTTTATTAACACTTTTCTATTTCAAATTTTTCTCAAGTACTTACAGAACCTAACGGGGGGGGGGGGGGGGGCAGGCGGAGTCCTGTTTTCCCAGTGTCTTAAGTATTAACATTTTGGGAATCATTACTATTCTAAAGAAAAAGCTATATTTTTATAAAGTATACTAGCTTCCTATGAGCAATCTTACATAATTAATCCCTGCCTCACTTCTAAGAATGGTTGCTTTTACCTTTCTGTTTAATTATTTTTCCTAAAAAGATGGCATATTATGAAGGTAGGCTTACAAAGGTCATAATGGTAACCTTGCTCAATCTGTTGACAAAGTATTCCAAGACTACATAACAGTATGAAAGAGATGACACTGATTGTCTTGTGAAAATGAAGCAGATACTGAGAGTAGGTGAAGAGTCATGCTGTTTCACATATATTAATAATCACCATTTCTCAGTATCATTTATTAATGTGTATGGAGTATACCACACCTAATGCATTGCTTTTTTTTTCTTTTTTCCCTTAAGCTAATTAATTTAGAATTGTCTTAGGATGTCATTTTATAGCCCTCCAATATGCAGTGTGGATCTTTATAGTATAAAAAAATCATAATATATAGATAAATCTACTTAGAAATGTAGCTCTGAGAAATATGCCATTAGGTGGCACAAGAAAAAGCATACCCAACAAAAAGGAAGGTGTGTATCTTACCAAAATGTGTTCTTCTGACAATACCAATAGTTTCTTGACCATTAATTTTCATATTTAGGCCTGTGAGAACATAGAACTGTTTTCTCTGTATTTCATTTGATAATCTTTAAATATAGTTTCTCCTTCACTTGGCCAGCCTTTGGGAGATGTAAGTGACTCAGTGTTTTGGGGTCTCAGGAATACATCTTAGGAATTGGGGGGAAAGTATATTATTTAATGCATGCACAGTGTCTTTAATAATACTATTATTTTTCAACAGAATTTTTAATACCTGTATAAACTGTAGTCTTGCTGCCACATTTACAGGTAGGTCTTGCCAAAGCATACTCCATTATCTCTTCAACTGAAGTAAATTTTGAGTCTGTCTGTTCCTGTTCTCACACACATCTGGACAAGTCCACTCAGCTATAATTTAACCAGAACAAAAAAATCTGATATAATTATTGGAAAATCACCTTTTATTCATTTTTATCTGTAATAGCTCTGTTGAGGAAAGAAAAGTGACTAATCAAAGTGAAAGGCTGCTTAAGAATGAAGCAATATAAAAGCTCATCAACAACAGAATTCAGTGATAGACCCCAAGGCAATTTCCAGGCTATTAGAACTGCCTGTGGAGATTGCCAAGCTGCAGTAGCTAGAAAAATATCTTTCACAGTTTGATGTGAAGTCCTATGTTTTTCTGGACTCTGTTCTTCCTTTAAGGAGGTATTGCATAGTTATTAAAAGGCAATAAACAGTATATTTAATGTGAAATTTTAACCACATATATATATATATAGTAGCACAATCAAATAGCAATGTTACTATAGTGTGTTCATTTCTCTTCGCTAGTTTTTAGTAGATATTTGAATTTTAAACATAAATACAAGTAAGATTGAGGTAAAAAAAAGGCTAAGATGGAAAAGGGGCTTATTACATATCAGGGTTTTAGTATGATTTGAAATATTTGCAGATGGAAAAGTATTTAAAAACAAACCAAACCAAACCCCAAAAAAACCCCAACTGAGGCACTAACCTGAGATTGTACAAGGATGACGATGAAGACAAAAATAACACACTTCTATTTATTATGAAGGAAGCAAATATAATTCCTTTTATGCAATGAAACAAACTGAGATTTACTTTTTCTTATGCATTTTAAAAGACAGAGTTATGTTTACATATTCTAAACACCCATGTTTAGAACAGTTACTTTCGTTTTTTTAACAGTACAAAAAGTAATCAGATTAGGGGTGTACTTTTCTAAATGTGATACAGATACAAAAAGAAAATAGTCTGCTTTGCCCTTAGTAAAATACTTCTGGTCTCATTTTAAGAAGTTATTACAAGTGAGTTTAACAAACTATAGGAGGGCATTAATGTGAAATGAAATAGATATTCACTAACAGTGGCATATAGCTACATGTTTAACTTTGTGTTGTACAAGAGCTCTTTGCAAAGTACGGACTTGTACCTCTCTCCTTTTTCTTGCTGTACCTTGGCCTGCCTGCAAAATACTGTCTGAATTTAAGTAGGATAGAATGTGGCCCAAGAAAATGTAGGTCTTGAACTGTGTGGTATAAACAGTGGCTAGAATAAGAAAATCACATGTTAACATAATTTAACAACAAGGTTAACCTGTGAATAACTTGTTTTACCTGGATGATGTAAGGTAATGTCAAATATTTTGATGCGGCAGTTACAGAAGGAGAGCTCAAAACAGCAAATAATGCCACAATCAAAATCACAAAGCTCACAATGGTACCTGTTCTAACTGCAAGCCAGAATAATGCACAGTTGAATAACAGCGTAAGTTCGGCATTTTCATTAGTTAAGTTTTTAAGCCTGAAATGAAAGTAATAATGAACATTGTTTTGTAGAAGAATTTTGAACATAAATGGAAGTTTCCTGTCAAATGTTGAAATACTGATTTTTAAACATAAACTTCATGAATGTTTTCACTCAAAATACTCTGCAAGCACCATTTACTGAAGCAGGCGTGTTGATTACAAACTTATGAAGAAACAGTTTAGATTGCCACACTTTTTAAGGGAAAAACTAAGTTCTGAAGAGAGTCTGGCAGGTCAGGTGTTCTTACAACTATGCTCCCATATGATGGAGATACTTGGATTGGTATGTGCTGTTTGGGGAATATATTTTCTGAAAGATGCTCTGTGTTTCCAGCTAAAACCTATCAGTTTGAGAAACATTTTTCCTAGGCATACTTGATCTTTTCTCTTTTTACTGAATGTAAATGCACATGAGAAAGGTCTAATGTTTAATATGGTAATAAATCCATTGTTTACTAAGTCTGACAGATTGGTGGGTAAACTTTACTTCAGTACACACATTGAAAGATAAATTCTGTGCAAGCATGGAAATTGAAGCTGAGCTCAGTTCAAATGTAGAAAAGAAAATCGTATATGTAACTTGTTTCAGTCTCAGTATACAGATTAGACGAGGTTAGCCAAGGAACTCTGGAGATGATAGGTTTGAGGAGAGCTATCTTGTCTTGCTGAAATTGTGATAGGCATCTATAAATTTCACTTGTATAAGTGCATGTGGTATCTTCACTGTATTTGGAGAGGATCTACAGCCCTCAAAGGGGAAAAGTATGTACAAAATTGAGATTTTACAAGTATAAAGGGACTACAACTAAATGTAATCATGCTGTTTAGGGCCTTTCATTGTTCCTGAGAGTAAAACCTCTGTGTGGGTGTGAACTATCCTATATAACATTTCTGTCGGACAATGAGAGTGCCTCTGGTCTGCACAGCATACCTTGACTATATTGATATCTCACTGTTTAGAATTCCATTAGGTCAGTATGTTTTACTTAGCCTAATGGATCACTGGTTACCAATTTAAACAAATGACATGCAATGCATTATGTACTCCCTTATATGATGGGTTCTGGACAAACCTTCTTGCTCTCTTTGAGATGGCTTCCCTGAGGATACATATCTGTGCTTTAAGACAAGAATATCTGTTGCTTTGAGAACCCACTAATGAGAGTTATTGAACCTTATATCTTCAAAAGGGTTCTAGAGATTGCTTAAAACTCAAAGATAAAAGTATATGCTATGTCTAAAAATTGGCACAGTGAGTTTGAATTTAATGGTGTTTGTTAAATTCTTTTAAGAGTCTGTAGTGGAAACCAGTAGCATTCCTGTGGCTGCTCATCTTCTAAATGTAAAAAGCTCCAGGATCTTTGCTGCTTGTGTAGCTTGGTAACTTTGATAGAAACATTCTTTTATCACCCTGTCAAGGTTTCATCAAAGTGGGGATATCAGCCTACATTATCCACAACCAGCTGAATTTAAAGGCAGTGTTACCTACCTAAATTAGAGCAAAAATGAAACAAAGAATGTTCAATTGTATTTGTCTTACTGGTTGATAGTCATCTTTTCTCTCAGCATGAATTACATTGAGACCTTGCACAGAGGAGGCTATATGAGACAACAATGCTGATCTGCTGATTTTCATTCTTTTTAGTTCTTGTATAGTTCGCAGAAAAATCCTGCAACACAATAGAAACACAATGTACTAATTCTATGTGCTAGTAAAACCCCTGGGTGTAAATCGCATCTAATAATTTGGTGGTGACACTGCCTCATGCAGGTGGTTTGAACTGAAACTTTGCAATGTCTATACAGACAGCTCTCATGGTTTGTGCTGTATACTTTTTTCTGAATGTCCCAAGTATGCAGAACTCTATATTGTTCTAGCTTCACTCAGTGTCAGCTGAATTCTGCTTTCAATTTAGAGAAAACTGAGACTATGGCCTTACCTCTTACTTTTAAAGTATTTTGCACCCTCAGAAACCTACAAGAACGTAGTCCCTGTATTTCCTGAGCAGAGTGACAACAATTTTGTCTAGGTTTGTCATAGCAGTAGAAAGTTAGGACAGCCTTTTGCCTTGCAGTTTCAACAAATACCCATTTTAGGAGTCTAGCTTAAGACAACTTCAAAAACCTGTTTGAGGGAGTGGCTACTCTCAGGTCACTAATCAGTTGAAAATTCTGGCCACACTTGCTATTTCTACACCTACTTTCTCCTCAGGTCCTCCCTGAAAGTTTTAGCATAGAAAAATGTCACTAATACATTTTTCATCTTCAGAATCTCCTGACATGTTTCAGTACTCATAATGCATTAGTAACAAAATAATGCAAGATCCTCATCCTTACAAAATCTCTCTTACATTATGTTAATGACCTTTCATTAGTGATGTATAACGAATATTGAAGTATGACAAAACATACAAGAAAAACAATGTAAATGCTTTAGCTGATATTGTCAGAAGGGGAGAGAAGCTTAAAAAATAGCAACACATCTAATCAAGAATACACCCTTCAAGAAAACCCTGGGTTCTCTGGAGTGGTGGTTGAATGTGAGAAAGTATTTTTGAATTTTCTAAATTCTTGCTTTGCTGGATGCTCTCTATCATGTGCTACAGCAGTGAATTTCCAGCCTTCAATGTGCCATTCCTGCTAACCTGGCCTATTTCTGGATCTTTGTTGCTAGCTGTAGGACTCTGGGTGAACAGGCAGTAGTGGCTGACACGTACCTCTGTAATCACACTCTGCACAGATGAAGAGACTTGGCTACATTCAGAAAAAATGGTTTAACCACAGCCTGAATGCAGCCCTTTATACAAAAAGCAGAGAATAATTGACAGCTTGCCATGCCAGATGTGCTTGCTATTTAAGATACTTGGTTCTAAAGTTCTCAGCTTCTGATAAGCCTTTACAAAAGAACCTGCAGAACTGAAGTTTAAGAATAAAATACAAAAGCATGCACTGAAAATTTCTGTAGGTCAAACAAAAAGGATAATTCAAATCACTTAAAATATCTTGAAGGAATAGTACATCAACTTACTTAAAAAGAAAAACAAAAAATAATAGCTGTGATAGCAACTGCAATTAGCAGAAAAGGAAAAATGAGCTATTTTGACTAGAATAAAGAAGACTTGAAACTGCTGCAAAAAATTCTCAGCATGAAATGGAAGGCTCATATCCAATTCATCCATATTATTAGAAAAAAAGGTTCATTAGCCTGCCAGTGGGAGTTGTATCAAAGAAACTCATTGGACTCAGTAAGATCTGTGGATAAAAGGAAAGAGCAGAATCAGATGGTAGTCTTTGTCTTTTACTGTAGCTAGAGTTTATGTAGTAATGCATACAATAGCTTTAATCTTGGCTAAGATTAAAAGTATAGGAGTAGCAAACAATTTTATTACAGCTTTTACATCAGCATTTATAAAGCAGCCTTTGAAAGTAAAATAAATTTCTTCAAGTCTTAAAGTCTTTCTGTTGTTCTCATAAGTAAAGCAAAAACCAAAATAAATGCATGAGAGTCAGGATATCAAGGATTTCATGATTTCATAGCAAAGCCTCCTACCTCCACACAAATAATAGCAACTTAAAGCAGATTAGATGTGCTGTTATAGATTTAGGTTACACAGAATGACATTTTTTAGAGACCTTGTCAGAGGGTTTTAGACATTTCATGAAGATAACTGTTTACAAGGCTTTTATAGGTAGTACTTTTTTTCAATATAATAGAAAACCTGATGCAAAAGACTTAGATTCCTATAATTTGCTTCAGGTACTTATAATGTAGATGTCTGCATCCAAGCCTGTTATCTAACCTCTCTTTACAATCAGTGGAAATAAGTGCACACTTCTAGAGGACTGTTCATCTGACATGTTTCAGACACTTTATCTAAGGGTAGGATGAACCTCACTTAAGTTGCTGGTTTTCTCTTTCAATTGTTAAGGAAGTCTAGATAAATATTAAGTAAGTATTCTCTACTAACTAAAGAAAAAGGTATTTGCTTTACCGTATAAAATAGATGATCAGGCGACATAGAATGAGCTGTTGCCATTGTAAAAAATAAACCTTTTAATGATGCTTAATACAATCATGGTCACCATCCTGATTCCATAGACTAACAGATAAAAGTATGTTCTAGGGTTGTCTGAGACACTTTCCAGCACAACAGTTTTGGTCTTGTTATCCAAAATGTTATAGTTCTGTACAGAAACAGAACCACTGATCTTCCCTGATACAATGATAGATAGAAGTGGACAGAGACAGGGCAGCTGAAATAGAAGGCACCTCTTCTACACTGCTTTATCTTTTTTTTTTTTTTACCTCTTTTTTATTTTTTCTTAAATTGGGAAATGGGTCTGAGGAAGACTGATGTTGTATAAAGCACTTTTAGGATATCTCGTATACAAGTCTCTCCAGTGTCACACAGATACTACATTTTTATTGTACTGAGTTATGAAACATTTGTAATAATTTTATTGATCTATTAGTTAAGTACTCTATAAATTTTTACAGTGTTTAGTCTCACCATCTAAAAACTGCTATTTTGACCCAAATCATACTCTCTTTTTCTTTTAGTACCTCACTTTCCATTTGATATAACTGTCAACTTTCCTCTTTTTATGCTTTCAGACTTTTGTTTTAGGTTTCTGGATAGCTTGGAAATTTGTAGAATTTCTTCCACTAAACAGAGTGAAGTTTTTTCACAGGCAGTATAAAGTTAAGTTACAGAGGATAATTCTCTTGAGTTTTTAAAGATATGTCTGAGTTCCATGTTATTGTAACCTGATTTAGATGGCTATGTCGCATATTCTTGTTGCTGCATCTCTTCCTCTAGAAATAATAGATTTAAAGTTCCATGTGCCCCCTATGCATTTGTCAAGTTATATAGAATCATAGAGCGGTTTGGGTTGGAAAGGACATTTAAAGGCCATCTAGTCCAACCCCCCTGCAATGAGCAGGGACGTCTTCATCTAAACCAGGTTGCTCAAAGCCCCGTCCAACCTGACCTTGAATGTTTCCAGGGCATTTACCTTGGATGGGGCATTTACCACCTCTCTGGGCAACCAGTTCCAGTGTTTTGCCACCCTCATCATAAAGAATTTCTTCCTTATATTTAATCTGAATCTACCCTCTTTCACCTTAAAACCATTATCCCTCATCCTATCCCTACACTCCCTGATCAAGAGTCCCTTCCCACCTTTCCTGTAGCCCCCTTTAAGTACTGGGAGGCCGCTCTAAGGTCTCCCTGGAGCCTTCTCTTCTCCAGGCTGAACACCCCCAACTCTCTCAGCCTGTCCTCACAGGGCAGGTGCTTCAGGCCCCTGATCATCTTTGTGGCCTCCTCTGGACCCACTCGAGCAGGTCCATGTCCTTCTTCTGTTGGGGGCCCCAGAGCTGGACACAGCACTGCAGGTGGGGTGTCAGGAGAGCGGTGCAGAGGGGGAGAATCTTCTTGATTCTCTTGATGCAGCCCAGGATACAGTATGAATACTCAGAGTTAAGAATTTTGCATAGTTAAAGCTGTGGGTGTTTTCTAAAACCCACACTTGTTCAATTCGAAATATTTACAGTTGGGGTAGAAGTCAGAATTCTTACTTACATTCTTTGGAAAAAGGGGTGAATATGTTGCAAAGTGCATGAATTATTTCTTAAAACTAGTGGTTTATAATTCTAATTTTTGTTTGATGAATGTAGTGACTATAGCAACAACACTGGTTATTGTGAAATTAGGTTGATGAAGACAATAGAAGAGGGATGTGCAATTAGATGGAGATAAGTTTAGATAAAAAAAGGTTAATCTACAGCAGGATTTGAGAAGAGCAAAATGCTTATGTCTTAATTCTCTAATAGTCTATATATTATAAATATGCTAAATTGGAGTTTTACTGTTCATATACTTCAGATATATCTACAACTATCCCTCTAAGAATCAGAAATTAACTAGAATATTATTGATATATTTGTGTACATACCTATGAGTCTTGCTCTAGCCTGGAACTCAATCACCAGTTACTGAAGGCTGAAGAGCCCATCGTCAGGGCACAAAAGGAGTACTGTGAAACACAAAGTGAGACCTAGAAATGGAACATAAGACCACATTGAGGAAGTAGAATTTAACACATGAAATTTATTTAATATGTTGGGTAGCTTCTCAGAAAAGACACTATTACTTAATCCTTACTCTTTTTTCATTCTTCATACTGTTCTTCATTCTTCGTATGTGCATAGATTCTGTTTACAAAAATGGTAATGGACAGTATAATTGTTTTCTACTTAGTGACATTAATATAAATTCTACCCAAATAAAATTTGAATAGAACATCAAAGCTTAGTTCACATATAGGGGAATATCTAGCTTGACATTTATCAGAAGCATGCTAAAGGAGCAGATTCATATTAAACAAAATCATTCCGGTGTGTATACATCTCATGCAAGATCTGTGAGTGACTTCTCATTAAATTAATGGCTGAGAGATGTTTTATGTGTTTATAAACAACTGGACACTGCATAAAGAATCTGAATCTTTTAAAAAGAACCAGCATTCAAACAGTCAGCAACACACACTGGAATGAATCTAACAAGGGTTCTAAAAATTTGTAATACGCATGTAAAAATTTCAGTGGGTCTCAGTCCATTTTTAGAGAGTGATCAACAGAATACATTGTATTGATAAAGGTATAAAACAACAAAAAAAATCTAATAATTCTAGATTGAATTTCCAGTAAAACTAATCCTTTGTTTAAATAGCCTGGAAATGTCCTGACCGTATTTAAGTTCATCTGCTGATATCTCATGACAATGCACTTAACAAAGACCAAGATGTTCCAGATTTTAATAAATCTAAAATCCTAGTGAGATCCGAGTGTTAGCTGCTTTATCTTCACTCAGGCTATACACTGTTCCATTTTAAAAAACTTCTTTCAATGATTTTCTCTACTAAAATATTTTTTGAAGAGGAAAAAGAAGCAATCTGCATTTTTAGCTTATAAATCTTTTGGAAGTTTATTAAGTTTTATTTTTTGAAAAATACATTCTTTAATGTAGCACGTTTGTCACATTTCAGTAAAGTTAAAGCAGGGATATTTAGCTGAAACACAATAACTCAGTTTGATACTATTCACCTTAGCTTTGAATGAAAGGAGGAGAACCGTTTCGCCACTTCTTGAACAATTCATTTACAGGAGCTGCAATACAAATTTCTTTGTAGGACTAGATGTGGTCATTTTTGTGCTAGCATCAGCCAATATTAGGCATGTTTTAGCACAATAACCAGACAAAAGAACCTTTGTGTTAGTTATTTCATAGGAACATTTTGTCAAATATACTTATTCATATGCAGAATGCTTGCTTTTGCTAAATGCTGCTGTATGGCAAGTACTCCTTCCAGTTTTGTAGCAGTTATTGAATGACTAACAAATTGTGATAAATTATATGTACTTACTAAGAATGATGAGTAGCTTTTAGATCTTCATACAAAACTGTATTGATACTCCATTTTTCCCTTCTCATCCTTGACAAAACAAAATGTCAATAAAAAGAAATGCACACCCCAAATGTTGTTCCATGAAAAAGTAGTTATAAATCCATTCCCCTCCTCCCCCCCTTTTTTCCCCTGAATTGAACTAGGAGGGCAGAATTTTTATAGATTAAAAAGTCATTTGTCATCTGTGAAATGAACCTTCAAGCTATACAGAAAATGAGTATGGGATGATGTAATAGAGATCTGCAAATATGAGAGTGAAATTAAGAGGATAGGTAGGATTTAAGTGGTTGGTGTCTAATATGATAACTGGGATGCCCAAGATGAAGCAAACTGAGCCAAGGGTGATGGTTCTTCATACCATATGCAGTAAATCTGCAGAAATTACTCTGGATACTTTACATGCTTTCCAAGGTAGACTGGACAAGCTCACGAAGAGGAAACCTATTGAGGATTACTAAATATTCAGAAACTACAATTAGTTTGGGAATCATGTAACATGGCATTTAAATAGTTAAATTCAATCCCACTATCTGTGTCATTAACGGAAATGTTAAAATAATATTGGTCCCAGATAAAGACTTGTAAGTTTTTCTTGCCATGGGAGAAGTGAAGTAGATTAAGTAGAAGTATGGTTCTGCCTGTCCACTGAGGCTGCAGGAATTTCAGAGTCCAGTATTGTTTGGGGGCAAAGGAGGAATCAGGTCAAGCTAGTATAAGAGTTCAAAAGAAAACAGCTGTCAGTGAAGACAACTAGCTTAAACCTTTGCTTAAATTGTTCTGGAATGATCAGTGGGCAGAATCCACACAGGTGATGCAACTAGTAAATATTTGCTCTTATTTACAAGATAATTAGTTAGCTTGATTAAAAAAAAAAAAAGTTCTTTTTATTTAATGATTTACCTTTCAAAACAGTTGGGCACTTAGACATTTATACATCAGCTGATCTTCAGACATATTGCTCATTTTCTTTTCTATTTCTAAAAAGAATGTGATGTCCCTCTGACACTTATTTGCATATATTGTTTGAAGAATTATTGCTATTTTATAAAGATACATATACACAATTTATACCACAATATTCATAAGTGAAAGAAAAAACTTTCTATTTACCTCCTGTAGTTGATGCATTACCAACAGTATTGGTTTTTTTGCCTTTAAGGTCGTCTTTTATGCGTTGTTCAAAAATCTGCTTTGCAAATGTGCATTAACTGCTGCTAGGGAAAAGCATTTTTTCAAAGCATTCTACAAAATGGCTATTGCTTACGCAAACTGCTACACATTTACTAAAATTCTGCATGTTGTTCTTGATCTGTTTCAGCTGAATCACATGAGTTTTCTTTTAGTTTTCAAAATGGGTAAGTCAAGGTAGACACCTCTATCATCTAAGACAAAGAGGGAACTACCAGAGGACAGACACCTGAACAAAACACAGGATTATAGAAGATAGTTCTGCATTCATAATTACAATTGATCCATGATTTACATTGATTATAAGGCTGTGTTCTTAATCAGATGAGGATTTATTTACGTAACATAGTTTTAGTCTTCAATGGAGCAAAACCATTAAATCATACACAAATTTTGTGAGGCTTGACTCTGTGACTTAGTCTCTTCTGCGTTGGTATTGCAGTTGCTGGCTTCCACACGTTCATAAAAGAGCACTGTCACCTGTTTCTTGATCTTTAATAATTTTGGTAAATTATGGTTAAAAAAAAAAATATTTCCTCACAGAGATGGGCATAACCTGATAGATATGTCCCTGAACCTTAAGGGAATTTGTAGAAAATTTAGTCCTCAATGTCATGTCTTTTGTTACTTCAGCTATCACATCTTTTAAGTCCAGAAGTTACTGAAATGAAAATTTTTAACAGAACAAGACTTACCTCTTCACCGCAGTGAATTCTGAAAAAAGGGGCTGTCTAAAGTTACTAAAGGACTATTTTAACAGGAGTCAAAAAAAAAGGTAGTATGGAATCTTGTGTATAGTAGTAACATATTTAAAATTAGTTCAAAGCATTCTACAAGATGGCTATTGCTCAGGCAAACTGCTACATATTTACTAAAACTCTGCATGTTGTTTTTGACCTGTTTTAGCTGAATCACATGAGTTTTCTTTTTGTTTTCAAAATGGGTAAGTCAATCAGTACTTTTCAGAGATGTTCACCAGGTGGTAAAAGGGTCAGAAACAAATTGGGTAGAAAGGTTGTTTGTGATTTCAGGTGTCTCCGAAATTTAACATTTTTCTGGCTACAGTACAGCATTTGATCCCAAATCTTTCTGAAGAGTTTAATCCTGTCTTTCCCAAATCTGAAATAAGAATCACAGTTATCAACTGCTTAACCACAATGTACACCTGAAGAAATTAATATATGATCTTCAGTGGGGAGGGGTATAAATTCGTAAAACTTCTGTTTAAATATATCCTTCTGACAGCTACGTCTCTAGCCAAGGAAGAGAAAAAGACCTTTCTCAGAACAGGTCAGGTCAGTGAATAACTGATCTATTATAAGCTGGCATAAAGATGTCTCCACTTCTGAAGTTTAGAAGTGGGTCATTCTCATTCCGAGACTTTTGAAAGAGGAGGATGAAATCTTAAGGGGAACAACGTGACCGTGTAACAGGGTACTCTGATTGCATCACTTTCGTGACTGATCACATTAGCATTTGCTCTGATTATTAGTAACAACTATATAATTTGAAATGCATGCCGCTGGAGTAGTTGAATTAGCTTAATCAGTTATAGTATCATTTTCTACGGTAAAATTTTTCATCTGCATTTTTGAATCCCTAAATGCAGATCAGGAATCAGTCACTTTAAAAAAAAATTATAACTAACTTCAAAACATTTGAGAATGTTTGTTCTTGCATTCATGATCAGAAGAAAAAAAGGCAAAATTCAGTAGTTAACTCACCATTTGGAAATAACTGACTTAAACATTCAGTAACAGATGCTTAGCAGTTAGAGTATATAGCTTCACTCACTTCAGTTTACCCCTGCTGAGATACTGGCCCTTGTTAATGGACCACAAATGACTCACAGACAGTAACCACACTGAAATGGTAGAATACCTTCATTCTCCTGAACCTGCTAAGGAGAGTTTCTTGTTATAGAGACACTCAGTGAACCTCTCCATATTTCATTGTTTTACCGTCTTAATTTCTTAATCTGATAGGATGTGATGTAACTTTATTGACCAGAGTATAAGAAAAATATTAAAAGATGGTAAAACTTTTAGCTCTTTGTATGCAGTATTACCTCCAAAAGGTAGATACTGAATAGTGTATTTGAGGCTCTGAGAGGCAAAGCCACCAATATAAGGAAAATATATCACAAAGATAATGTGTGCTTAGGAAAAAACACGCAAATACACAAAAGGCATGTTGAGTCCGAAGGCCTACTAACATGGCAAGATGCCTGACAAGCTAGAATCAGTTATATCTAAAACAGACTTTGGTACAATTGAACATGTGCTGCTGTGCAGAATTTTTGAGAAACTTAAGTGTATTAAAGAAATCCTGGGATGCAAAGTGAGTGACTATGTTTAAAGCCTTTTCTTCTGGGTAACAGTTCTTAGAGTTAATTGTATTAATAAACTTGCTGTAGTAAGATTGCTCCTACAATACAGTTTTTGGGTTTTTTTCACTTAAAAAATTATAAGCACTTTAAAATCTAGTCTTTCTCCTTTATTCTTTCTCCCTTTTTCTTAAATGGCAGTGTAATTGCTTACGTTTTAGTATGAATTGTAATACTTACTTCAGTCATCTCCATGAGGAAGAATTTCCATACCTGGCTCCAGGCTGCAATACATTGACTGCATAATTGTATCTGAAAGTAAGAGTTCAGCATTTCTTATTTTTCATTGTCTGAATAAAATCTCATGCATTCTATTAATTGTGGCATCTGTCCTCTGAAACAGTGCTTTGAACCATACAGATATACAACTAAAATTGAGTCCTTCATCTCTCTCTCATGTTTTCTCTCTGTAAAATTGCAGCTGTTTCATGCTGTGAGACCTGTGGTATTCTTTTTAGTTCTTATGATATTTTTTTATGAGAAGAAATAAATTGTTGCACTTTCTAGCTTGCATTTTAGCCAAGAAGCACTGGATCTATTTGAAATTTTGAGCACTTACAAACCAACAGTTATAGACTTGACATAAGATTTTATTGAGTATGTACAATGCACAGGATTTTCTCCTGTAATAGGCCAGTTTGCCTTAAGAGCCAGGGTACAAATTTGCCAGGTTGATTATCTGCCTGTTCCATTGTACTTTCACAGACATGGTTAACTTTGCTAGTTATCTTAAGCCAATATGGGTATGGTAGCCCATTCTATAAATTCCCCTTTATTTTGTTGCATATGGCATGATAGAATTTTATTCCAAGGTTAATCCCTCTCTGCTACTTTCTATCATATTTTAACTTTCTAAGTACATATATTTGAATATTGTGTTCTCTCTGTATATACTAGCTCTGCTTTATGAATGAATAACTTAAACATGAGAAAATTGTTAATACCATCCTTTCCTGCATATTCCCCATTATATATTGTTCTTTATCATTCCACTGAGTATTCAGCACACCATCCCCTTTCAGTGTAAGTCTTCACATTCACAAGCAAATACAAATTAATACAGACTGATCTTGTGACCAAAATTTTGAGGCATTGTATTTACTCTTTAAGAACCATACATTCAATACTTGCTATCTTCCTATAATTTAAGAGAAGTCAATTCCAACAACACTGAGTTGCTCCTTAACATTTCAAGATTGATGCTTATTAGGGAAACTGGAGTGAGTTTAGAAAACTGCATGAAAAGTTATTTGGAGAGTAAGAGAATAATTTATGAGAAAAGATTAAGCAAGTTAAATATGCATGCCTTAGTTAAAGAAACACCTATGTCATTCATAAAGGTCTACAGATATTTAGCAGATATAAACAGCAAAGAGAGTGCGAGTGGAATTATTAAGGGACTGTTAGTCATCTGACTAGAATAAGGAAATGAAGTGTTTTTCTTCAAATGTTATCTGAAAATCAGAGGAAAATTAATGATATAAAAAATTAAATCTTTGGGCCAGCACATGTAACCTTTAGCATGCTCTGAAATCAGGGTTATGAAATGAAAATAAGTCTCTGAAGAATCATGGTGGTTTGAGACTCCTATCACATTTCATTATCATGGATTTTAAGACAGAGTTTTGATTTTTAAATGGTTGAAATTATGAGTATGATTAGTTTTAAGTGCTTGGAACATTTGAATTGGATGTGAGTCAAGTACTAGATAACATGTTAGGAAAAACACGCATTGGGAAAGCATTAGCATAAATGAGTTTGGTGGTTTGGGTTTGGGATTTTTTTGGTGTGGGTTGTTTTTTTTTTTTTACTCTAGGAGTAAAATTGTAAAAAGCCCCCAGTGATTTAGAAAACTAAATTCAGAGAAATGAAGCTGTGAAGAGAAATCTGTAGTACCTGAATCTTCAGATCTCTTACTATTGGCTTTTCACATAGTAGGAGATTCTTTTTTACTGATGCAGAAGACTTCTGTTCCTCTGGTGTGGAGCACAAAAATCCTACTCTCTTGAGATAATTTCTGGTATTTTGTGCTCTTTGCCTCTTATTAGGAGAGAGAACTCAGAAGAGAAATTTATAAAGATCCTTCCAGATAAAATGTTTTAGAAACTACAATAATGCATATTGTTTCTGTGAAGTCCTGATATTGGAAAGAAAACCACAATTACAATTGTGTTTGCTACTTTGAAATCACAATTTTCTACACCTTAGGTAGCTGTTGCAAAAGCTATTTCCCAATAGTACGTTATAGTCAATTTAATGCATGTTAAAATCTCGTTCTTTATTTGCATACACTTATTAGTTACTGAAATTGCTGCTTGTTGAAATTCAGTTGTGAATTTAGCCATCTTCGTCTGTAATCAAGCTGTAAAAATCTTGTTAAAACATTTCCTTAATACTAAAGTATCTGACAAAAAATTAACATAAGTGGAGATAATTGAACATGAATGTTATAAAGTAGAAATGTTACAAACCATGGGCTACACTTTTTAAAGTGATATTTGTTAGCTCTTTTTATGTTTATTTTTTCAAGCATATATGCTTCCATGTTCCCTACTGAATATTTATTTATTCCCATGGCTTCTAATACATTTTATTTCTTATTACAGTATTCTGTTGTTCATTAAGAACATTAGTCAAGGTTCCCTTTTTATGCTCATCACTGTATGCTAGTAAACAAACATGGAAAAAAGTTTTTTAAAAAAAAGCTTGTTTAGTGAAAGAGCTCCATGTTAATAACTGCTTGATTAGTAGTATATATATGATATATTAGATAGATTTATATACTCTGCAAACATACAGAAAAAGTAGAACTTCTGAAATATGAAGCAATTCTTTGCTCATGAAGTTCTTCATGTGTTCCAGAAATTTCTTAGGATTTAACCCTGCATCATATTTTTAACTGAAGGGACTGTCTAAATAATTGAAGTAACTGGCTACAATGGCTTTTCTGACCCAGATGACTTTGTTGTTCAGAACCTTATCGACATCATCTTTGTTGTCTTCCTAAGAATGGCTGACATAGGATTAATTGGTTTGACAGACATGTGGGCATTTAATATATAGTCTGGCAAATAATCATGTTCAAATCATACGATACAGCCTGTCTTTTAATACTGTGCAAAGTTCTGAGGTATGGAATAGGATTCTTTTGGTTTAGCTGATGTGGTCATTGTGGAGCTTTAGAAATGCTGCAAAGTACATGTAAATGCTTAGGTGAGCAAAAGAATATTTGATTAACAAAACCTGTTAGTGCCTCCTTTTTGGATAAAAAGTGAAGGGGATATATTCCTATTAAATAACAGAGGATTTCTGTTCTGCTGCAAGAAGCTTTATAAATTATTAATAAATAAAATGTGTTCTTTAAATGAAAAAATGTAAGCATGAGAGTATAGCTTAATATCTTAAGAATTGTTTTTTTCTCCTACATAAAACTTTTGCAGTGATGTGAAGCTGAAGAATTATTTTCTTCTGACCACTGTACCTGAGATCTGGCCCACATCTTTTCTTCAAATTACCCACTTCAAAGTGGATGTGAAGAAGTGGATGTAAGTGGACATCTGTTGGTTTACTCCTTACAGAATTGTCCCTAGTTGCAGTAGCTGAGTAGTAGCACTTTATTAAACATTGTTCACTTTAGTATGAAAAGGCCATTTATTTCTTGGAAGGACATTTTTATTTAGATTCTTTGAGATGTTGTAGGGAGGAATAGATCCATGAAATGATTGGGAAGGAGAGCAATCACTGAACCCTGGGAAATTCAGGTACTGAAATTTTGTTTCTGGCAGGGGAGGCATGCCATGGCTTTGCCTTTTCTTGCTTATTAATCAATGACACTGGCTGATGGTATCAAGCAACTAAGTCATGTTTGATACACAAGTTCTCTTTCCAAGGCAACACCAGGGAGTTATCTCTACAAATGATGCATATATTTTTGTGTGATGTTTTTATCTGGTTGTAAGCTGGTGGTAAGCACAGTCATTCTTCTAAAACCTATAATGTCCAGTCATTAGGAGCAAATTTGCTATTCTTACTTGGTGAAATAGTTGTAGACAAAAGCATTAATTTTCAAGCAGAAATACTGGGGTAAAGTTTAGAGAAGAGTTCCTGTGGCACCATAAGCAACTAGTTGAATAGGAGTTATTCTTGATTTCATTATTACTCTGCATACAGAATGTTTGAGAGTAACTTGAATAAAAATGTTAAATGTCTTTTATAAAAGAATCACATGAAAACATATATAAGTACAATAAACATTAAATGTTTTATTTTTAATAAATTCAGAAAAAAGTTTTTAGAAGTTATGTGTAGTAGAATGTTTACTAATCTTCTATTTTCTAAATTTCTTGAGTTATATTTCCTTGAACTTGAGCACTTTTCAAATCAGTATTAACTCATCAAAGAAATGGAATGTAAACCCTCTACTTAGTTGCCTGTTGCTACAGATTTCTGTAGCACATAATATTTGAGTGCCTTTTGAAGAGCCAGACATCAGATACTGTAGCAATATGAGGGAAAAGTACTACTAGAGTCCTTGTGAAAACTGTGCTTTAACATTAAAAATTACTTTTAATTTCCACAAACAGAGATGACATAGACACAGAGATACTCTTAGCACCTGCTTTCCACCATTTGATGTAGACTTAAGGAAACACTGAAATTAAGTGAGATTGACAGTAGGGCCTTTGGATCCATTTGAATACATTGCGGCTTTTTATATCTATTTAGTTATGGTGATATGATGTGATGTAAAGGAGGCAGGCTGAGAGATGCACCATTTCTTTGTGGAGGACAAGTATTTAGTGTTCATATAGTTGAGGAAATTGGAGTCTACACAATCTTCTGTAGTCTCTGTGTTGTGTTCTCTGTTCATGCATGAGAGGAAATGGACGTATGGATAAGAGAAAGTTCTGTGGAGCAAATAGGTTTCTATTTAGTGGTTTGAGGTTATGTTAATTGGTCAGATTCTCAGAGCATGAAAATACAGAAAATTAACTCAATTTTCATGTGAGGCTCACAGTTTCCTGTAACAGTTCTGCAAATACACCTGTAGAAAAATGAAGGCAAATGATTGAAAAATGAACAGACACTGGAGGACATGTTAGGACAACATTTCCCATTGTGCTGTTACATACTCATTGCAGGTGTGATATATTCATCTCACTGTTGCATAAACAAATCCTGAATTGTAGCTGAGGATAACATTCATCTACACACAAAAATGATTGATAGTATATTAATATTAATTCCTGGACCACATAGTTTACCTTTCCAAAAAGAAACTGTATTTTAAATGTTTAAAATATTTTCATTTTAAGTATTTATGTAGTAATAAAGTATAATAAGAATATTAGTAAAATTATTCATAAATATGAAGTAGAACTTAAAAGTATTAAAGCAGCAAATATAATGCTAACTAAATGTGTTATGACAGCCACCAAAAGTCTCATCCTTTGGCATTTCCATACTACTTTGCCCAAGGAAGCCTTTTTCAGGCCCAACACTTTGCAAGCTGTACTTTCTAAAGGTGTTGAAATCTGTAGATAAATAAGTAAATGTCTCTGATTTAGAAAGTGAAATATTTGATGGAATTTTTTCCAATCCCCAAAATTTGTAGGACAGTTGTGTAGGAAACTGCTTAAGTAATAAAATTCATCTTCTTGCACTGTCAATTGGTCTATTTGAAGACATCTTTAGAAATAACATACAGAGCACATTTCCACAGGGCAACATCTCATGAAACAAATTTATTATGCAAAATGACTTCTCTAGGAAAATATTAAAATGAAGCATTAATTGAGAATTTGTTTCATGAGGACAGACAGTCTTAATTTTTGAGCTAAATGTAAACCACAGGGGAATAGGATGAAATCATTGGTTTTTTGAGCCCCTGGAGTGAAGTCACAGAGTGCTAATGTTAAGTTGAAATGAATGTCAGCTTCTAGCACTAGAAACTGAAGTTTCATGGGGTTGTTAATACCAAATGTAAAACTCACTCATTTTGTTTCACAAAGCTTTGGACTTGATACTGTAAAATTCTGAGCATTCTGACCCCACCCCATGGTGCTATGAACATGAATTTAAGGTTATAGATAAATTTTACAGCATTCTTAAGTATTCATGCCAATCATAAGCAGGACATTTGGATCAGATTCAATTTACACAAAAATCAGATTCTGCTGGCTTTTGGTTAGGACCATACCTTAATTTGACTGCCGAGACATGCAGATTGAAGAATTCTGAGAATAATTTTTCACAGCCTTTTTCATTTTATGGGTAGTGACTAGATTTTCTTGCATAACGTTTAAGGAGGGATGCAGCAAACCTTTTTTATTTTTACTTTTATGTTTGTTTTTCTGTATATTATACACAAATCCTACTTGTCCTTTTCTTTTATGTGTTAAATACGTTATGTTCCTCCCACCTTTTTTAATTTTATTTTTTTCTGAGAATCATGTACAAAGTCAAACAATGGGAACAGCACAAAACTTTCTGCAGCTAGGAGCTATGTCTATATCCTTTCATCATTAAGGGTGAAAGCCAAGAAAATGTAGCAGATGAGAACAGCCTTGCCTCATCCATTGGATTAACAGCCAACCCAAGGGAAAACAGAACATATTATGTATTCACCAAGTTCATTTTATGGTTGTCCGACTGACCTTACAAATGTTAACTGTAGAAAATTGTGTGTTCTGAAGCATATAAAGATCTTTTGACATTTCTAGACAGAGATTACCATGCATTTTTTAGGAGCATGAAAGACAACCTAGGTACACCACGTACTAATTAACGATAAGGTAAGGTCACATTCATGGGCTAATAACGAAGCCCTCCTTTCCAGTGAATGCTGTCTGCACTGTTTCTGAGCCAAAGGAGAATCCGCTTCTTAAAGAAAACTGGCATTTGCTACACGTAACCAGTATCCTCCTCATACTGCTACCAGCCATGCACAGAGTATTAGGGCATTTGTTCATGTTACCTTTCAGCAATGCTGAAATGTCATATTCTGTGAGTTTAACTCAGTTCAGGTTGGGGCTAAACATTATCTTGACAACATGTTGACCCAGTTAAAGAAACAAATTAAAGTAAGACACTATTTCATAATAATGTAGCTAGTGAAATTTCAACTGTCCTCTGTGTTTCTGCATTTCATTCTTCAGTTACAAACAGATGTGACCTCCTTTGCTTTGATGTGGATAGGAATAATTGTTTTTAAACTGGGTTCATATTTCTGAAGAACAGGACTTTTATTTATTTGTCCATCTGCATCACGTGGTTCTGAATTAGTCAGTATGCCAATATTCCATTTCCAGAGTTTCTTATCCCTGTTCAGATTTTTGTTTGGAGCAAAAATTTGAAAAGCTTATAATTAGCTTTAACAAGTTTTAAGTAACTATTTAAACCTCGTGGCAAACTCCCTGGGATTTTTCCAGTCATGACAGAATGCTATCATTGGAGATAAACATGGAAAGTGTTCCAACTGAATATATGTATGTGTGTGTATATATATCTGTGTATCTTTGCATGTATTGGGGAAGTAGAAATCACAGCGATGGGAACATTTTTAGAGGGCCAGTAAATAAGGCCAGCTTCAAAGCAGCATTGATATTGAGTAACAGTACACTTTGCCAGAGTGTAGTTCTTAATCACTGTCTATTATTATTAACACACGTTCAAAGTATTACTCCTTACTCTTGTAAACTAGCTGAGTGTAAAAAAACCCCGTGGACCTGATACTGTATGGTTAGCACTGATGTCTCTAGTCCTTGATGGTTTTAGTCACAGAAATCAAGGCGATCAGAGTTGAGAGCTCTTCAACATGGAAAGCCGGAACTGAAGGAGATTTTTTTTTTCCCCTGGAGTCTTTCCTCTGTCCTTAGTGTTTTATGCTTCTCACACCATCCTGTCATAGTTATTTTTATTCTGGGGTCCTGGCATTCTGGCTTTTGCCAGGCATGTTTCTCACTTATTCTGCAGGATTACTCTGGTTTTATAAGACACTTTCTGCTTTTTCTGCAGGACAGTTTTGCTTTTCCTTGGACATCTTTCCTGCCTGCTCTATGTGCTTTGCCTTTTGTGCAGATTTTACTGCTTGCAGATGTTTTTCTCTACCCCATTTGTGCAGATGTACCACAAATCTCTGTATGCTCCTTTGCAATATATATATACATACATATAAATATATATGTATATGCTTAGCTGTGTTACAGAAATGCTTTTTGCTTGGGTTTGTTATTTGTATTGTTGGAATGTTACAAAATCCTTATGTACTCTCAGTAGTTAGGCTGTTTTAGTGTTCTTAGGTCTAGGTTTAATACAAAAAACTATTAGTTGTATCTTAGTCTGTTCCTGCTCTGGGGACGCATCAGGCTTCTGCCTTGGCTACAAAAGTCTCTCCATTATCACTTTTGTTTTCTCCCTACTTAGAACATGCCATAATGACAGTATCACAATGATAAAAATTGGAAAAGCTTATAAAGGAGTGTAAAGGATGTGCTTTCATTTTGCATTTTGATCTTCAGTAAAATTACTTTTTTTTTTAAACCATGCTAGAATATACTTCTCATTACCATCACAATTTTTCTTGAAAACTTGCCACTTATGGTGTCCAACTGAGAATAGAGGAGTTTAAATTTAGGAACTTTTAATTTGAGATAATTTAATCTGTGTGATTAACACTTCCAGTGATGATGTTGACCTTAGACCAATGTCTCATTGGTCTGATAAAAATGAAACTTTTGAAAAGTCTGCCTTTCTTCTGTGTTTTGTTAATATTTATGCTTTGTTATTTGATATTTACTAGACATTAAAAAAATGCCTTTTGTTTCTTCTGTGTTTTGTTAGTCTTTATACTTTGTTGTTCGATATTTACTAGACCTAAAAAAAATGCTACACCCTTTTCTCACCTTACTGCTCAGTTAGCATGTTATTTCTTGTCTCTGTTGTCTTTCTGTGTGTTTCTACACCCACTTCAGTTCCATAAACTTCACCTCAGTGTCTGAATTGTGTAGACTTTAATTGGAATCAGTGGGGTTTTTTTCCCACTAGTTCTTCAGAATTAAGCCCTCAGTCTTTTTATTTTGGTTACATTATCTCATTTATTTATGTGGATTTCTTAGCATGATTTTTCTGCTCAAGCGTCTTCAAACTGTAACTAGAATCAGCTTGTGTCAAAGCTGTATTTTAACAGCTAAAGTATGTATGCCTATAGGTATATGAGTGTGTACATATCTGTATATATGTACACAGACAGTTCATATTTTTATAATATATATCTACATGTGCACACACATGTATATTTACAAAACCTGCAGAATTCCTACTGTTTCCTACTTGGTTCCTAGTGTTTATCTGTCACTATAATTCTGTTGTATCAAGTGCCATATCTTTTTTCTCTACAGAGTTTTAGATCACCTGCATATTTGATGAAGGCACAATACAGCTCTTTCCAATCTTCATAAATATTAATTATGTTAATTAAATATTAAATAAAATAGTAAATCATAATTAAAATTAAAATATTAAATATTTATTGAAACAGATCTAATGTTGGTGACTCTTGGAGCAGATATCCAGAAATTATCTCTTAGTTAATGTTGTGCCATTTATAATTGTTATGATAATGATCCAGCAGCCAACTATGTATTTCGGACTGCTATACTCATGTTCAAGACACATCATTCTTTCTCCTTAAAATAGATTTGTTAAGCTGTATTGAAACCACTGATAAAATTTTAGCAGTAAATTTCCCATTTGGGGACGATGATTATAGTACAAGACCTGAGAAGTATGCTGATCAAAGTTGACACTTGCTCCCCAATTCAAAAGCTGCTGGCCTTGTAACTTGATCTTTCAGTATGTAGTTTAGAACATAGTGAAGGAATGTTATACTTTAAACCTAATCATCACTGGGAGGAGGAAAAAAAAAAAAAAAAAAAGTATTATGGCTCTACACTTTTTCCTGATGGTGCTTTCTACTCTTGAAATTCTCACCATGGGAAAGCCAGTTTGTGCTGGACATTTTGGTTTGACTAGTGGATATTACATCTTTAGCATATCTGAGCTTACAACTCTTACTCTAACCTGTGTTCAGTGTTGTAAAAAGGACTACTGGTCTTTCTCTGTTTTCTACTGAAAAAATCCTGAAGGCATACCACCTGGTCTTGTATGTTCAATTAAACTGCCAGTATCTTGACTGTTCTGTTATCTTACTAAATCATCATTAAAGCTAAACTTGTAGTGTGTATTATAACATACAATATATAACATGAATTTAAAATACAACTTCACAAGTTAAAAAAAATAGTGATATGCTACATCTAGGTTCCTTGCATTTTGCTGCATTTTTTTCTGTAACAGTATTTTCTGTATCTTCTCTGTGAAAAGCTGATTACTGGGGGAATTTGATATGTAAACCAACTGGGGTGGAAGAAATTCCTGTTTCCAAGTTTCAGCCTCCCACCCTGTCATAACTGTCAATCTGTTTTTTCTGTCGAGATCTCTCATTCATCATTTCAGTAAGGAAAAATAGCTGTTAATTGGGAGGAGAGCATTCAATACTCCAAAGATTTTAATGTTCTTCACCTTGATTTCATATTGTAGTAAGATTGCATTAGGAGAACTAGGCTCCAATAGGAAGAGTTGCAATCAGATCGAGGGAGGTGATCCTTCCCCTCTACTCAGCACTGGTGAGTGCACATCTGGAGTTCTGTGTCCTAGTTCCAGGCTCACCAGTACAAGACAGACATGGACATACTGGATTGAGTCTAGCAAATGGACAAAAAGGTTATTAAGGGTTTGGAGCATCTGACCTATGAGGAAAGGTGCTGACATTTTTGAGCCTGGAGAAGGCTTGGGGGGGATGTTATCAGTATAAATATGTATAAATACTGTATAAATAGATACTGGATGTATAAATACTTCATGGGAGGATGGAAAGATGTAGCCAGAGTCCTCATGATGATATCATGTGAAAGGAGGAGAGACAGTAGGCAAAATTGAAATAACAGATTCTGTTTAAGCAGAAAGAAAAAAGAAAAAAAAATACATTACTGTGAGGTTGATCAAACACTGGAACAGGTTGCATAGAGGGGTTGCAGAGTCTTCATCCTTGGAGATATTAAAAACCCAAATGGATATTGCAACTTCCATTAGGTGACCCTGGTTTGAGCTGGAGGTTTGGACTAGATGGTCTCCAGGAATCCCTCCCAACCTCAACTGTTCTGTGATTATATGCTTCATAACACATATGTGATAGGAGTTGGTATAATTAATGCAAAATTGACACTAATTTACTAGAACATGTAAATTATGATAGCATGGAAAAAGTCAGGTTATTAATGCCTATACAGTTTACTTTTTTCCTCTGCTTCTGCTGCTTAATTTCGTTTGAACTGTTTATAATTTTCACATATTTAACCAATTTTCAAATATTCAAGAACCCTGTCTTAGATTATTTTCACTAAAACAGCATTCAGAAGAAAAGTATAAAGAACTCACATAGTTCCTAGAAACATTAGAAGCATAGTGTCTGATACTAAATTCTGCCTCTTATATTTTTCTTCCAAGTTTAAAGTGATAAAGTGTAACTGAAACCTAGAAATCCAGCGTGTCTGAAACCATTTATTTTTCATGGAACATACTAGATGTCACAGGCAAATGTGAACAAAGCACTTGATACAACAGGCTGAATACCAAATACGCAATAAATAAATGTGAATTCTTTTTTGGTGAACCAGGTGTGAGACTTTCAAATATCAGAAGATATTTGAATATCCTATCCTGAGTCCTCAATATCCTGACTAAAGTATATCTTCAAAGAAATAGGTAAAATCTGCTTTTTTTCCCTGTGTTAACGTTCATAGGACCTGGTTTTATTAGATTTTATTTATGGCCACATTTTTGTTCCCATATGAAAATTCTATTCCACTTGAAATTGTGGAGGCTGAGAGAATAATTATTAGCCTAGCACAGCTACCTGTTTGAAATAGCTGATCTAACAAAAAAATTAGGCTAAAAAGAATCAGAATATGTAAATTTCTCTTAATTTTTAAATGGTGCTTTTGTAATTTATCTGCTGTAACCATGTTTTGTCAGTTAATTTCCTATAGCCTAATATTTCCTGAAAAGCTAGCTTGCTGTTTCTTCTCTTCTTTTTTAATGTAGCAATTAAGAATTAAAAATAATTATCCCTTTAAATTATGTCAAGATATTTGCTTTTCAACAATTGTACTGTAAATGGTTTAAAAACTGCTATAGAATTAAATGACAAAGAAAAATGGTGAAATAACTCATACTGCAAATGATAACATGCGCCACCTACTGTTGGACATTTTGATTGATATTAAAACCATATTAAACTACATTGTATAGGCTTAACCTTTAGTAATCTAGTGTAGGTATTATTTATAAATATTTATGTTGAAACAGATGAGGCTAAAGGAGAATACTCCGTGCATTTGGAGTAAAGCAGTCAGGCTTTCCATCTGTTTCTATGTGGAAACTACTTTCAAAAAATAAAATATAAATGGTACACATTCTGTGAAAAAACAACAGTTAAGTATTAAAAAGAGATCTTAATTAGTGTCTAAATTAAAAGAAAGATAAACAGAAGTCTGTTATTACACTTTGTGTTTAGAAGCTATTGTCAGTAGCCAAATAGTTTGCGCACAGCTGCAGACCAAGCAAAGTGCTCAGTGAGACTGTTCTCCTCACTGGGCTACCTCTTAGAGCTATGCTCACAGATTACTCCAGAACGTGCAAGTGCACAGCAATTTAATGTTCCCTAGATTTAATTAATGGATAAGGACAAAAGCATTGCTGTCATTAATACTTGCATGCCAGAATCGAACCTAATGGGCTTTCTCTAATGCAACTGACAGGAAAATGTGGTCGTCCCTTCCTAAATAGCATATAAATAAACATTGAAAAAAAACAGCTTCTTTTTTCTCCCGTTCTACATTTCCGTAATTTAGGAGAAAATAGCTTAGGTGAAAAGGAATCTACATTACATGTTTTTACTATATCAACATTAATGTTTTCCAGAGATAACTAGGTACATAATAGAGATTGTTTGCCTCTCTGGTAAAAGAGGGCATAAAAGCAAAGGAATGTGGGGAGAATGAAGTGGAGTAAAATGTCAAGATTTATGCAGAGAAGTGTGGGATATCAAGCTTCCTTTTGCTTCTATTAATTTGTAGTCCATTTTGGCACTGGTTCAGGATTGTGTTTTTTCTTCCTAACCTGAAGAATTAATCCCAAAATGGGTGATTGAATTATAGATGGAAGTAATTTTGGTAACATGACTTGCCGTCTTGGATGTTATCAGAGAAGCTGCTAACTAAATAGAAGATTCTTGACTCAACACAGTTCTGGTAAGTGTACTGTACACTTCATGATTAATCATGAAGCTGAATAGTCCAATGTATGTCCAATTTAAGAAATGGATGCATATCACAATGACTTGGTTAATGTCATATTTGTAAATCACAGAAAATTCTCAGCTATTTAATGCATAACTTATAATGTCTAATGTCCTCTCTTTTCTACATGTCCTTATTTACAACAGTGTTTTGCAAGATTCCCAGGAATTTTTGAACACTGAGAAGTATTTTAAATTTTTGTAATAGATACTGAAAAAAGTATGTACACACAGCAGTTTTACAAAGAGGCAATAAGTAAAAATAAATGTACCTATATCTGCCATGTTTTGTATATTCTCTATGATAATATAGAGAATATACCAGAGGGCCATCTGGATAAAAAGTAGAATGTAGGTGCTGTTGTGCTTAGCTAATATAATAATTTCTATGAAAAACAAGGTGGTTTTAATTTATGTACACGAGAGAAATCGGCATGAAGTAGCAGTGCTGTTGCCATGTACACATGATATGTTTCTGCTATGGAGATTTCAGAATTTCAGACAACAAAGTCAGTGGCTACCTGACCTGAATTTAGACAACCGTATTAGAGAGGAAATTGGTTCTAGTATATAATTTCCTGAAACATCCTCAGGGAGTATACAGTTATGATTACTTAGTGGCTTTAAATCAATGCAGCTGGAACAATATTTGTAATACTTGGCAGCTTAAAAATATTTTTAAACATGAAATTATGGATAACATTTTGTCTAATGGCTCCATTCAGTTTGTATCATGATCAAAACCAGTAATGAAGAGTTGCATGTTTATGTAGCATAGATTCTGCCAAATGGCGGTGTGCAGATACAATAACAAAGAATGACCAGTGCGAAAGGATTATTTCACTAATTCAGAGATAGGTAACTGCTTCTGTTCAACTTTATTTTTGAAGGCTTTTGCCTCTGGAAAATTGAATAATGTAGATAAAATTTGGTTGAATAACTGAAAGCAGAGTAGGTCATGCTTCATGTAGGGAATCATTATCCTGCAGATTTGAAAAGGATCAGGTAGGGAAACATTCTTGAGTTGATTGACCTACAGTGTGCAGTTAATATGCTATCAAGCTGTTGAAAACAGAGAAGAGTGACTAAATCCAGAGTAGGCAGTCTATTCAGAGTTCTTGTCTGAACGGATATGATAGAAAGTACATTATGTTGCAAAATGAAGAGAAGTAAATATAGAGGAAGAAAGAGCAAAAATACAGTGTTAGTCAAAGAGAAAAGGGAAGTAAATGATCAAGGCAAAATACAAGGATGGACTGAACAAGTCTTAAATAAGGATTGTTAAACTTCTTCCTTGAAAGTTGTAGGTGTTCAGCAGTACCTCTGCAACCAAATGACTAGGGTGAAAGAACCTCTAGACAATAAATGTGAGTGGAGCAGTATTTGAACAAAAATACTCTGAGGGGCTTAAGGAATAATAATTAGAGGAGATTTGATACTGAAATAAGGTTACAAATCAAGAAAATACTATACTAGTAATTTATCACAGTGAATTTTATGTAAACACCACATTAACATTGCTTTAGTATTGATGCAACCCCTGTGATACTGCACTGAATTAATTGAGTTAATGAAATGGACTATGTACAAATAATAGCAATCAAAAATGTTTTTGTTATGTGACTTGAATTTGAAAATGTGATTAGTTTGTGAACTTCGAAGCATTAGTAAAACAAGGACAGTCTACCAAAGCATGTAAAGTCAAGGCTGCCTTACTCTGTGATGCTACCATGAAGAGCCAAACCCAGTTGTCCATCAATAGCATAGAGGTTGTACATTACTCCCCCGCTGCCTATGAAAAATGAACTGTCCCCTAACTCATAGATAATCCCTGACTGTTAGAACAGTGCTTTGTGATTATAACTATTAGATAATAATAGTGTTATGTGATCTTATTTTTTCTGATGTTCTTTAAAAGGAACATGATTCCAGGGCTTACAGGATCTCTAGGAGCCTACCCCACAGCCAGTGGGGCTTGCTTTACATTTATCATCAAATGAGACTAGAGAAATAGTGCATTAATGGTTTCTTTTAATTCTAGCATCTAGCTTCAATCACAGTCTTTTTACTCACTTTTTGGTATCATCAAAATTAAAAGTTGCACATCTCTTTTTCTGTATTAAAAAATCAATTTAAATGTTTTTACATATAAAAATATATTATTCAGGCATCAGAATTGCTGAATACCCCCAGTCTGAAACAGTGGAATAAGCAGGTGCTCAGAAAACAGCAGCAAAATTTGATAGTCGGTAAGAGGTGCAGCACAAGGCGCTTCTGTTTCCTATCTCTTCTTTCTCCTTTAATATTGTCTTTTCATCCTTGACTGAATATTTACTCTGTCTCTCTGCTTATTTACCCTGATGATCATTTCCCTTATTGCCTGCCATTTTCCATTCTTTTTTTTTTTTTTTTTGGGTATGTGGACTATACTGTTCTCTTGCTCTTCAGCAGCCTTCTAGCCAACTACCACTTTCAGCTTGCAAGGAACTTGCAACAGTGTTCCCTTCTATCCTGTTAAAGAAGCACTACCCCAATTACTGGAAGCAAAAGCCAGAGAGAACTTGGTTTTTATGATGAAAAGGCAAATTAGCTACATGATACAGCCAAATACCCTCTTTTGTGGTAGGACACATCAAATTGAGAAGATACAGTTCCTCAATCTATGCTGAACTCCTCCAGAGACAACACATGCAAAAATACAGAAAGATAACTTTGTTAGTATCATCCTATATCAATAGCATGAGATTGATACCTTATATCTTATAAGACAAGGTAGCAAACATAGCCTGAGAGCCCGTCTTCTAGCTGCTGTTCTTGAGCCAGGGAGATGTTCAGGTCTTCTTCCACAGTAGAGTATTAAGTAGTTGCTAAGAAGCAAAGACAAAACTCATGTTTATTCCAAAATTTAACTAATTTTGTCTACGTAATAATTTTGAAAACAGGCCTGAGGACTCTGTCCCATAGACTGTGTGAACTTCCTTTAAGGTCAAACCCCAGAATTACTCCAGAACCTTGGTATATCATTTTTAGGTTGCAGTCAGAAATTTAATTTGAAAATGGAAAAGAAAATGCTCCCTCTGGTAAGAGGAACATAAAAGTGTGATTCTGCAGCTCCTTCAAATTGTTGCTTCATTAAAACATGGACTACAAATATGATTGAGTTTGACTTGGGAGAGTATTTACTTCAATAAGCTGTGGCAGTAACTCCATTACTTACCATGCGTTTCTCTTCGGTGGCTACGTTCTTGGTTGCAGGAGAAAGTTTACTCTTCTAGTTATAAACCCATTTTTTTCCCCCTTTATGAAGTTAAAAAAAAAGGGCAAAGCTTGCAAAACCATAGCAAAGATGTATGAGCCTCAAACCTGGTCCATTCAGCTCTTTCATTCAATTACATTGTACTAAGGAAACATATTTTTATCTCTTACTAGCAGTTCCCATAAAAAGGCTGATTTGGCAGTATGCAGATTAAAGAAAAAAAATTATATTCCAGGTAGTATGACACTGTGTGCAGCAAAACTAAGTTTGAGTGAAATTCTCTTTCAGTTCCTTACAGCTGTATCCTCATCTGAGAGCATTAATCAGCACAGCTCTACTGATGGCATTTATTTAATTTCTCATGGATATTTCCTGTCCTTCAGACATTCCTCTGAATCCTTATTATTTTTGTGGTATGCATCTGGTGTGAAAATCCTGTCCGGCTAGGCAAGATAGGCAAGAACTCTCTCTGCCCCGTGCTATTCTAGCTCAAGTTTCAAATTTGAACAGTAAGTTTGAATTTCTTTTTCCGTGTCCCTTTTTTTTTTTTCTTTCCCCTTTCCTTGGAGGTCTCTTACACTTTTGAATAAAAGATTAGGTCTTTAAGTTCAGTTGTTCTTGTGAGACCTGTTAGCACTTACTCCTAAAATGCATTTTACAATTGCCATGAAAGAACCCTACACATAGCTTTAGAAATTTCTGAAGGGTTTTGCACTCTTTTAGTCAGTAATGTGCTGCCAGCAATTCTGGGCATGTGTTCCATGTACTGCACTTACATAACCAACTGGTAGCTTTTTAATTAAGCTGAATGTGAAAAAACAGATTCTTTTGTGTGAAGAAAGAATGATTGAGCATATGTAATACAAAGCCTACGTTAAAAATCAGATTTTAAAATTTTCACTGCAACCTTACAGTAAGTAGAAAAAGTAAACATTAAAATAAATGAACTTTAAAGTGCAGTTCAGTTATATTATGACATTCTTTGAATAGCTTTACATAAACTTTCTAGTTATAGTATCTTAGAGATTTTTGAGGTGTTCACGATGAATGCCAAGATAGTAGGAAGCAGCAGAGTACATTCAGCATGTGGGGAAGAGGAAATATTATTGAGGAAAATAATGTAATGAACAGACAATTTATGTAGTCTGTCTTGTGCACAGGGGGTTGACCATGCCTCCATGTAATATTTCACTTCAGAAGACTGCAAAATATGGGTGTTATCATCACATGTATTGCAAAATCCTGACAGTAAATCCTTTATATTATCAGTCTTGCATATTCTTTATTTGATGTCTCATACTAACTGATGTACAGAAATATACCTTGAATCAATTCAAAGCATCTTTTCATAGCATCTTTAAGCGTAAATGCTTTGTTGGATTTGGAGCCAGATGATGTGTGTGTTAAGAAAGGCTCTTAAATTTTCACACAGAGAGGAAAATTTGAAAAGAAAATGGGCAAACTTGGTGTTCTCTTTCATTTACAGACAAGGCAGTTGAGACTGGAGAGAAATTGTTCCTAAAGAACACCATTACATCAAACAATCTGTAAGTATAAAATAGAATCAGTATGAGAAAGGGGAAGTCTGATGACAGATTGAGTGTCATGTCTTATAAAATAGCTGCAAAAGGTGAAGCGAGGGCTTGAGAACTCTAGGGAGTGCCAGTGAGGGGGCAGAAGAGAAGCGTATGCATATCTTTTTTAGGAGAAGAGAACTGAGTTTAGAGAGGCAGATGAAACATTAATAGGCTAGGAGTTTATATTGCATAGAAATTTAAGAGAATGTTCCTGGTTTAGAACAGTGTTTTTAATATTCAGAATGTCCCACTGTAGGCACTATGAAGCTGTACCATTTTGCAACTGTTTTGTGAACAAATTCAAAAGGGTGCTGGGATTAACCTCTATAGAACTTTTTACAGGTTTGAAACTTCTACCACAACTCCCTGAGGAAGAAATGTATCTTCAGTATATGTAGATTGGCAGTTGCAAATATGACTTGAATCTCTTTTACTAAGTTTAAAAAATGCAGGATCACTTCAGTCTGCCCCTAGATCATGAGCCTCTGGGAAAGGCTAATTCCATGTAAATAATTCAATTTTTATGTAGCCAGAGTCAAAACATTTGTGTTAGGGGAACTTTAAGATCATAAAACTATGATCTGGAGTAGAAAGACTAAAAAAAATTAGTAGTAATAAATAAATCTATCACATGGGGATTAATGAGAGCTAGTTAAGGATCTAGCAGCTCTAAAGCCTGTAGCGCATCAAAGATTCACAGTCTTAGTTAAACCAATCAAAATGCAAAATGATTTCAAATTCCTGTGCATCTGTAAGAATAGTATTTGCTATAATTGTATTTTCTGTCTTTGTATTAAATTACTTCCACTTTAAAGTAATGATAATATTTCCAAACAATAACAGTGAGTGCAAAATAATAGGAATGTACTTCAAATGAAAATAGCTATGTGTACAGCAACGTATGATCTGATTCAATTGAAAGTTTTTAGTACTTTACAATGCAAATTTCCAGAAGTATAAAGTAGATTAATAAGAAGAAAGAAGCTATCAGGTTTTTTAAAGGAAAACCTAGTTAGCATATATTAAGTTATCTGTCAAATCTTCCCAGTCCTCATGTCCTAATAAATTCTGAAGCTCTTCTACAACATTTAACAGTCTTTAAGATTTCAAAGGCATTACACTGATATGAATAAGGGCAGAAGCAGTGGCCAGACAGCAGAAGGAGATCCTATTGACTCTCCAATGGGGAAAAAGTAGGGAGAACTGAGCTCTTATCTGTTGTATTTGACATCAACCAGCTGCTGAATTAGCCTGCTTGGCACTCCAGCCAAGCTGCCCTTTCTTGTGCTGTTTATTGCTTGGCTGTCTGGTGTCAAACTACCTAGATAAGGACTGAGAGGAATCCCGGACTACTTGTTAGGAGGGCATAGGCTTCTATACCTGCCTATTAAAACTCAAAGAATGATTGATCCTGGAGAAAAGAAGCTGGATTTTGATACCATTGTTACAAGTTTGAATTTTCATTTTGGATTTTCTGTAAAATATATTTATTTTTAAAATATTCAATATTTCAATTTAAATATTTTCATTTATAGTACAAATCATGACTATATGATATAAAACTTAAAATACCATGTGAGTTTCAAGTCATTAACTTAAACTATTAAACATTTTTTCCATTGGCCATAAATCCTGAGGCAAATACTTTTATATACTGTTGTATTGTAATTTCTTTGTGTAATTATTTTAAAGGTTAGGTCAAGTTAGGTTAATTTAGACAACCGTTTCATGCAGTTCCCAGCTACTGCATTAGTATGAACTAAAATGCCTTTGTTTATATGAAAGTCAGTCTAGTGTTTGTGAAAGTTAACTGCAAGAATTGTGAGAGGCTAAAATTTCTATTTATCTATCATCTTGTTCTTCAGTACAAAAATCACTATGGTGTGGATTCCGAAGGCCTACAATTGGGAACACTATTTAGAATGAGGTGTATATAAGATGCAAGGGAAATTATTAGATGTATTTAAAGTAGAGATTACTGGATTAAGAATCCTGAGGTTTTTTTCATTATTTTTCTGATGCACTGTATGCTTGGGGTACAGTTCTTCAGCAAATATATAATCTCAAGTCTTCATTGTGAGGTACCTTGGTCTTGGAGGAGGTGATCCTTGGATATTAACCAGTGTTCTTGGGCCCCTCTTCCCTCCAGGGCTTTATCCCATGGTGCTCTACCAGGCAGATCCCTGAAGAGGCCAAAGTCTGCTCTCCCAAAGTCCAGGGTAGTGAGCTTGCTGCGTGCCTTCCTTGCTGCCGTAAGGATCTTGAACTCCACCATTTCATGGTCACTGCAGCCAAGGCTGCCCTTGAGCTTCACGCTCCCTGCCAGCCCTTCCTTGTTAGTGAGAACAAGGTCCAGTATAGCATCTCTCCTCGTTGGCTCATGTTATCATCAACACATTCCAGGAACCTCCTGAATTGCTTATGCCCTGTTGCCCCTCCAACAGATACTGGAGTGGTTGAAGTCCCCCATGAGGACCAGGGCTTGTGACCATGGGGCTGCTCCTATCTGTCTATAGAGGGCCCCATCCACTGGGTCTTCCTGGTTGGGTGGCCTGTAGCAGACCCCCATTATAACGTCTCCTGTCCCTGCCTTCCCTTTAATCCTGACCCATAAGCTCTCGGTCAGACCCTCATTCATCCTCAGGCAGAGCTCCATGCACCCCAGCTGGTAATCTTGCAGAATATCTCTTGCAAAAGATGTCTTGCAGAAGATCATTATTGCAAAATGATCAGTATGATCTTGTCAACAAGCTCAGGAAGAGCACTGCTATCCTTTCAGGCTCCAATGGACATGAAATGAATGGGACTACGTATGTGCTTAATGTGAAGAAGCTGGTTTTGTACCTTGCTGAACTGGGATCTAAAGCTGTGGCCATCTGTTCTAGTCAATGAAAATTCTATGAGGTTCAGTTGTTGTGTCAGTCCAGCTTCAGAGAGTGGAAGCAGTGGACTCTGCAGGGCAGAGATCTATTACAGGAATCACAGGTGCACTATACCATCTGGTATAGTGTTCACTGTCTTGTACACACTGATACCCATCTCCATCAGTCAGGTTTGTGCTGTATTCATACCAAAGCATTAGTACTGAAGCTGTGTGAAGTGGCACTATGCCCAGGACTACAAACTCTAGGCTTGATTTCATAAGAAGGGAATATTAAATGGAAACACAAAGAGGATATTACCCCCTTTATATGTCATTTGCAAGATCAGTACTGGAATACTAGTTATAGGCTACCCACATTTTAAGGAGGATGATATTTTATTAAAAAAAAATGAGAAATGGCTAATAGAGAAGCTCAAAGTTAGGTTGTCACTTGGTCATGGTGTATTGGTTGTGTTCACAGGAATGATTTTTATCATAGAGGCAACTCTCTAATCTGTTAGATACAACAGAAACCAGTCTCTGGAAATTGAGATTACAAGCAAGGTGCACATTTTAACAATGTAATCAACTATTGAAAACCAGACCTATAAAGGCGTTAGATTCTCTGTTACAGTCAGTCTTTAAATCAAGACTGAATGCCTTTAAGAGATACAGTGTAACTCAGATACTGTGGACTTGGTGCAGAAGTTGCTGATGAGAGTCAGAAGCGGACAGACCATGTGGCAGTTGTCCCTTCTGAGCGTAAACCCTCTGAGTTGGAAGCACAGAATTCTCTTAATACTTAATGCTAGACTGTTTTTCTGTGTATCAGGAAATGTTCAGCTAGTCCAGAAACAAGTTCTGAAAGGCTGTTGCTCAAATATGATCTGTTGTATTTAAGCAAAAAAACAATTCGGGGGATCAAGTACTATCTAGACATCGTAATCAGGGTGTGGTCCTGTTGAATTGCATGGTTAGTACATGCAGTAAAATATAGCCCTGGGTATTAAGAGCTGTGCAGTAGAAATTGAAAGGAATTTTAAAGCAATCATTGAGATTTTTTTGGTACAGCTCCAGAATGAGTTAAGAAACTATTTTTAATGATCAAAGGGAGTAGTCATTGGTGAGGGAGGGAAAAAATGGTAGTCTGGAGAATAAACATGATGAAATTGCTAATTCTTTTTAATGAAAAGACACAGACTGAGAAAACTCATCAATAAATGTGACAAATGTTTAACCTTTAGGTTTGGTTTATGTTCACATTCCAAACCAATATAGTTAGAGAAGCTTAAACATTTGTGAGTGTCGAACATATGTTTACAGAGTAATTATATTTAACATCAGGAAGTTCACAAAACACTTCCCATATTCCTGTGCATGTGCCCTTTTGTATTAATGTTTTCTAAATGTCATGTTGAATAGTATATTCGATTCCTGCTTCTTTCTAAGGTACCTGAGGTGGCTGTTCTAAAAGATATTTTTCTCAGCTGTAATAACTTCTTGCATTTAAATATATTGTTAATATTTTCATATATCCTGTTACCTTGCATTCTCCAGCAGGCTAACAGATTAGGGTGTTAATAAACTGCATGATTAAGCAGGTTTTTTACTGTAGCTGTACTTGTGCGTTTGAAATTGTTGCCGCTGAGATTTCCCCTCTGTACAGGATTACCTTTGTTCAAAACGTATTGTGCAAGTCAGTGATTAACAAGGAATTGGCTAACGTAGACCATTATATTATGCAATTTTGATATTGCACCTCTTTTCACCAGTGGGAAACAAACAAACAAACAAAAAAAAGATGAGGAAAGTTCCTAAAACCCGAACTATGGAGAGTTCACCTGAACTCCCCATAGGGCCTGAGTGCTCAGAGCCCTTTTGCCTGGGCAGGCTTTTGCAGGACTGGGCAAAGGAACGTTACTGATCATAGTGGGCTGTGACTTTGGCTGATGCCTCCAGGTCTGTTGAAAATAGCTATATTGCAGTAAAACTGCCACAGCATTGGCGAGGTCGCAGGGCATGTCTCCGCGGGCAGCCTGCCTGGCTTGGGCTGCGCAACGGCGAGCACCAGTGGGTGCTTTGCCCTTCACTGCGCCCCAGCCCTTGGGGAAGGCTCAGACTTTGGGCCCCCGTCCTGCGGAGGAGATGATGTACCCCACATTGCCTCCCTCCGGGTTAGGGCTGCCTGGAGCACTGTGAAGAGCTCCTGCTCTGTGCTTGGAGAAACAGGGCCCTGAACCCTTTGGCCATGAGTGCCGATGCAGGAGAGCAGACTTTTTTAAAAGCAAACAAAAAATTAACTTCACCTAGTAACCATCCCATTTAACAAATGAGAGGTTTGTTAACACCCTCCGCCGTCAGGCTCTGCGGCACTTTCTGCTTTCCACAGGTCGGGTTTAGGCGGGCCTGGGTTGCGGTGCCAGCCTGACACCTGGCGGCTGAGGCAGCCCCTCGGGGGGGCCGGGCCCTGCGCGCCTCGGGCCGCAACCCGCCGCGGGCTTTGCCGTGTACGGGAGAAAAACACCGAGGGAGGAAGATGAAAAGCAAAGGGGGCCGGTGCTTCGCTGCACGAGGCTCCCGAGCCGGAACGGCCGGGCACGAGAGGGCCCCCCGCACGGCGGGGCGGAGGCGTGCCGCCCCCCAGGAAGGGCGGGCCCGGCCCGGCGGGAGGCAGCGCGGACTGTCCCTTCCGAGCGCCCGTAGCGGGGCGGGGCCGCGCGCCGAGGCCGCCCGGTCGCGCCGGTGTGTGAGCGGCGGGCGGGGGAGCGGAGCGGGAGCGGCGCGGCCATGGCGGCCGGCAGCGCCATCCAGATCCCCAGCCGCCTCCCGCTGCTGCTCACCCATGAGGGCGTCCTGCTGCCCGGCTCGACCATGCGGACGAGCGTGGACTCACCGCGCAACATGCAGCTGGTGCGCAGCCGGCTCCTGAAGGGCACCTCGCTGAGGAGCACCATCATCGGCGTCATCCCCAACACCAGCGACCCCACCTCCGACTGCGACGACCTGCCCTCCCTGCACAGGTGCCGCCCGGCCCGGCTCTCCCCGCGCTCTCCCCCGGCCCTCCCCCGCGGCCTCGGGCACCGCGCCGCGCCCCTGCGCGCTGCTCCGAGCTGCCGCCACCGCGCAGCGCGCTGAGCCTGGCCCTGCCGTCGCGGCCGGGCCGAGACTGCCCCGGGCCGAGCCCGCCATGTTGTCAGCGGCGCGGGGCTCGCGGGGGCGGGGACGAGGCTTTTCGGCTCCGCCGCCCCGCGGGAAGCGCTTCTCCCTCCGGAGAAACTTGTCTCGCTGCACCGGGAGGGCGCATGGTGTGGGGGGGACTGTCCGACTGACGGCTGGAGGAAAAGTTTGAAAGAGGGAGGCCAAGGTGGGAGAAGAAAATACGATCAAAGAACGCGGGGCAGGAGCATTAAGGCTGTCGCAGTTGTTAACCATAACGTTTTTCACCTGATAAGCACATAGTGACCTAGCTCACATAAAATGAAAACGACTGGTGTTTCTGTGGGACAAAGCATGAGTAAAACTAACGTGCTGTAACCCGTATTCTCAAAACTCTTATCACATCAGTGGACTTAGTAACGTTTTGCAAGAAAATAACTTCTGTTTCAAATCTGCTTAAACAGATACGTGTGAGCTAAGAGGTTTGTTTGGACTGAGGCCGACATTTTCACTGAAGAACTGTAAATGACAAACACTCAATTTTCCAATGTGTACAGTTTAAGCAGAAATGTCAGTGTTCCTGTCCACAGCAAGATCCATTCAATTATTTATGAAAAAATTACATATGTTTCTAAATGGAATGACTGTATTATATTATCTTAGTTTTCCAATTAGCTCATTCATTTTCAAGTTTTAGGGTTTGGGTTTGGAATCAGTGTTACAAGGGAAATTGTACAAATTTGGTTGCCTTTTATGATAAGTATCTATGACCCAGAAGGTTCTTGCAACCTGTAGCTCAATTGCTTCTTGACAAGGGGCACACAAAACGTTGTGTGGAAGGTGATAAATAATACAAAGTTTTGATCTTTTTTTAGGATTGGCACTGCTGCCTTGGCAGTTCAGGTGGTCGGTAGCAACTGGCCCAAGCCACATTACACGTTGCTGGTTACGGGCCTCTGCCGCTTCCAGATCCTGCAGTTGCTGAAAGAGAAACCGTATCCTGTTGCTGAAGTTGAACAGTTAGATCGACTTGAGCAGTTTACTAATCAGCATAAATCTGAGGAGGAACTTGGAGAGTTGTCAGAACAATTCTACAAGTATGCAGTGCAGGTAAATTGTTTTAATTCTTTGTGTCACATATCGATGTATTTATGTGTATATTGGGGGATTTTTGTTTGTTTCCTTCCTATCTGCCCTTCTCTTTCAATGGTTCTGATATTTTTCAGTGACTAGTAGAGTTTTAGTACTTCTGCTACAAAATAAGTATTTTTGTTATAGCTTAAGGTTTCTGTGTTGGGTTGCAGGGTGTTACACAGCTTATTGCAGGATATACAACTTACTGTGTATGTTAGTGCTATGATAAGTTGATATTATTTTGTATATAGCACTACTATAAATACACTTTTGATTTTTTTTTTCCCAGAATTATATATGTATAAAAGTATATACAATGGATTGCTTTTTTGTGAGGGTTTTTTTGCTTTTTAAAATTATTTAAGGGAAAAGCCCCTCTGGAGCCTTGATTATAAACAGATGTCCCCAGGTATAATGAACTTGAGTTTAAAGAATGTATAGAAAAAGAGTCATTGTAGGGTTAAGATAACTGGGAAAGTTTTTAATCAGGGTGTGTGGGGAAAATAAGAGATGTGGGCATTGTAAAAAGTGCTGCAAACAATGATGATATTTTTGAACTTCCCTGAAGAAGCCCAGAGTCTTGATTGTCCCATGCTGAGTTAGTGCCTCTTCTGTGAACTTTTTATTTATTTCAGTAGCTTTTTGGCAAAGTACCTAGACATGTTTCATACTGAAAGATGCAATCCTTTTTAGGTCAGATACTGAAATAATTTAAAAAGAAGCATAGCAACCGTGAATATTGTTCATTGTGTGTTCCTTACAGTTGGTTGAGATGCTGGATATGTCTGTTCCTGCAGTCGCAAAGCTGAGACGCCTTTTGGACAGTCTGCCTAGAGAAGCTTTGCCAGATATACTGACTTCCATCATCCGTACATCCAACCAAGAGAAGCTTCAGGTATTACATTCTTAAACTTTTTTGAGGGGAATTAGGTGTTTGATGGGTTTTTTATGGTTAATGGCTGTTAGATAATTTTGAAATTGCTTACGCATTGCTTACAGGAATAAAGTTGTGCCAGAAGGTATTTGTGTTGCAAGTGATCATGAATACTTGTAAAAAGTTTTTGTGCTGTTTAAAATGCTTATATATCTATATGTCAGAACTCACAACTGGTAAATTAATCTATTATGGTTTCCAATGCTAACTAAATACAATGTGGACTTCCCCTTCCCATGGTAAAGATGATAAATCTGTCTTAAAATTGTGTTGAAATCTTGCTTACTTATCACAGTTGACAGATCATTATACATTTCTTAACACCAACAACTTCAGAATCTTTTTTTAAATCTTTTTAAAAACATAGTGAAGTGTGGGGTTTTCTAAATACTGAGACACTGGTTAAATTTACATCATATGTCAAAATAACTTTATGTAGAAATGATGCTTATGGCTTGATGCCTACTAGTCTGATTTCTGTATTTGCTTGCTGTGTTTGGAAGTTTTGTTGTTCCTTTTCTTTTGTCACTGCCAGTGTTGCACCTTCAACCTTGAGTTGAAAGCATGTTAGGTTCTTTCAAAGCACAGCAAACAGAAATTAATGTAGTAATTTGAAGTGAAGGTGTGTACTGTAGCTGAATATCCTGCTGGAGTAAGGTACATTAGTCATTACATTTACCATGTCTTTTTTTTGTTACTGTTTTATTAGAAGTGCTAAAGAAAGGAGCAGCCAGTGGAAGCTGTGGAAATACAGAAGAGCCAAATTCTACCCATTTCCACATATCAATTCCATTTTCATGTTTAATGAAGTGGTGTATAAAATTTTAAAAAGGCAAACAAAATAAACAAAAAACCCCAAACCAAACCAAAAAAAACCTTAAAGCATAAGGTGTGGTTTTTTTTCTGAGTTAACCAAGGAGATCATGCTGTAACTTTCTTAGAGGGCTAGCTCTTTCCTGAGGCTCAGTAATTGAAAAATAGAATGCTGATACATGTTTGCCACAGAAAATGCACCTGAAATAATTAAGACTCTTTAAGAACAGACAGGATAAAAGACTTTTTTTCTATTTTGGAGTGCTTTGTAGTTTTGGCATCCAGACACTTGAGGCTAGATTTTGTGTGCTGTATTCTCGTTGGCTTTTCTTGCTACCTTTTTTACCAAAACCATGTATTCAATAACTCTGGTCAAAAAACGATAGCAGTACGTTGTTTCCCTCCCCCAAACTGATGATCCATCAGCATGAACTTGTTGGCTACTTGTAACTCCTTGCTCTTAGATTTTAGATGCTGTTAGGCTGGAAGAACGGTTCAAGATGACTATACCATTGCTTGTTAGACAGATTGAAGGCCTGAAGCTGCTTCAGAAAACAAGAAAGCCCAAACAGGATGATGATAAAAGGGTATGGACCTTTAAATGTGGGATACTTAAACATCCTAAATAAGTATAAAGATGCACTTTTAAACAGCCTAATGAATGTGCATGGTTTTAATCTGTGCAGTTGTAATCTATAGCCATAATGTTTCATGGTCAGTGTGGAGCTGCAGAGAACTGGCAACTTTGACTGTTTAGATACCTAAATGTTCTTTTAAAACTGCCTAGGCTTTTTCTTTTTTTCCCTTTTTTAATCTGAGCACTTTCTGACATTGAATAAATGCTCAGGTTCCTTTAAAGAGTCATCTGATGCCCAGTTTACTTGCGTGCTATGCACATACTGAGTTTTGGCCTGTGTGGTGAAAGGTGTACCTTTTACTAATGGTATTGCAGATGAATGATACAGCTTTTGAAATATAGATAAAGAATGTGTGTTGTAAAACATAGCTTGCTAAACTAGAGCAGCTTAGAATTTTGCTGCATCTAACTATATTTACGCGATTTAGGAAATAGGAAGTAATTGAGAAATGAAAAAAGTTAAGAGAGAAGACTTACCTGTTTTGTAAAGATTAGGCTTAATTCTGCTTAATGTGATGGGCTGCAATGCCCCAAAAATCACAAATAACTCTTTTCAGTTTTGTTCTTGTCTTCTGTTGTCTGCTAGTTTAGTATAGCTGATAAATGCACTTAAGAAATACATACAGTAAAATAAGAACTGTAACTTTTTAAAGTAGTACCAGTAACGCTTTGAAGTTATTTATTGGATTAAAATCTTCTGAATTTGTCTCCCATGCATGTTTTTGTCATTGTTTCCATTCAAAGCCAAAGTACACACCTTATTTAAAAAACAAAACCTGATAGTATTCTCTGACTTTCATAGGTGGTAGCTATTCGTCCTAATAGAAGAATCAGTCACATTCCAAGCACTACAGAAGATGAAGAGGAAGAAGAAGATCATGATGATGTTGTCATGCTGGAAAAAAAGATTAGAACATCCAGTATGTCAGAACAAGCTCTTAAAGTTTGCCTTAAGGAAATAAAGAGGTAGGAGACTTTTAAATGGTGATTTCTTCTCTTATTTTATTTTTTAAAACAAATCTTGCATTAACCTTTTCTTATGTGATGATATGTTTGTGTTGTGTTTTAGAAATGATTTTTTAAAATATAGTAGAGTGCTGGTTTTTACTTACAAGTTTCATCAGTTCATCTTTTTGGAACATCAGTGGTGATGACAAAGAAATACAGTCTTCTAGATAAAGGTTTATACATTAATATGGCATTAAACTATAAGTGCTAAGCCTTAATTTTGTGAAGATCTAAAAAAAAGAAAGTAAATAGCACCACAGTTGTTAATAATTAATGAATAAACTGGCCCAGTTATTCGGTCTTTTTTCCTCTGTTTTTCTTTGGAGACGATAACTGCTATCCATGGCGATATGATGGTTAACAACCTCTTTTCCAGTGAGGATGCATGTATAGTGGTGCATGCATTGTGTATGTAGAGGGAACTGACTCTTTTTTTCATTTCTGTTTGTATCCTATAAATAACCTATTATTATGCAAAGACAATCTCCTAATTGATGGAGTAGTGACTTGCTTTTTTAGTATTATGGTTGTCAGAAAGTAAGAGGGTATGCTGATGACCTCGAGTTTGCTAAATATCTATTTTGTGGTGCAGGGGAGCTTTACTTCACAGTTACCCTTATGAATTCTATGCATATATATATATATATTTTTAGATTAAAGAAGATGCCTCAGTCAATGCCAGAATATGCGTTGACAAGAAATTACTTGGAACTGATGGTAGAATTGCCATGGAACAAGAGTACAAAAGGTAAACACTTCTATTATTGTTGATTGTCTCTTGCACAGACATTTTAGGACAAGTGACCATCATGTAAACACCACATACTTAGTTCTGTCTTGCAAATGTTTGTCTCATTGTCTGACCGTAAAAATGTCATTAATGTGTTACTGAAATCTTATGGTCTGCCCAGCTTAAAGTAAGATGTATATACTGAATAGCCTGTGTAGCTCTGTTGTACATCTTAGAATGTGAATTTAAAAAGTATTAGGAATATCTATGCAGAAAAATTACTTACAGTCTGTGCTAGCATGAATAATGAAGAAAAGAACATCTAATTACTTTTTATGTGTCAGACAAAAAAGTGTTTGTGCATTTCTCTAGCATTAGTCTTCCTGAAGAAGGTTCTGGTATGTCTTAAGTTAATCAAGTTTGGTAAGAAACACAAGGATGAAAAAGCACAATTGTAATGAATTTTAATAATTACAACTTTAGGTACAATAGAAGAACTTGAGTATCATGTCAGCTTTGTACCCCAGTTTTCAAAAGTTGTGAGTAGAGTGATAATATGGAAACAGTATGCAAAAATGGAGAGCGAGGAAAGAGGAGAAAACCAAACATGACTTTTCCTACTGACTAACACAAGTAGATTAAGTGGGCAGAATGACTTTCCAGAAAGCGTACTGCTGGAGAAAAGGATTACAATTCCTTTTAGCAGCTACTGAAGAATGAGGCTTTTGAATGGCATTTACAACAATCTGATTTAAAAAAGAAATTTAACATACCACACCAGCAGAAACATCTGTCCATCTTTTGCCTTCTTGGTATGTGTGGTGATGAATTTTGGCTGTTTTAAACTAGAGCCTTGGCTATTTACAAATCTTCTTGTAACTGTTTTCTTTAATCATTAAATTGTAAAAAGATCTGCCTACAGGTAGGCTACAGGCAAAGATTATTCAAAGAATCCCAAAACGAGTATTGATTGACACTTAGGTCCATGCAGAATGTTTTTTTGGTGAAGATTGCTCTTTAATGTTGTAAAATTATGCCATGTCACATGTAGTTTGAAGTTTTTTATTTAAGTTGCAAAGTTGGTATTCACATTCATGTGAGTGAAGCTTTGGACTGCATAGCTACAGTGAATAAAAATATACCTGAATACAAAAATAGAAAATCCAATAAAAAATTGTGATCATTAGTGAATTTTTTGTTCAGTGGTTCATTACAAAAATTTAAATGGTTGATGATGAGAATTTAATCACAATTGTAGGTATGTGAAATATGCACACGTACCAGTATGAGGGGTCTGCACCTGGAATGTATAGAATTTGAAGGGTGAGTGTGTGCAGGGTTGATAGACTTCTCTGCTTCCTGCCTATGCTCTTTATGTTGTACAGCAAAGGAGAAGACAGCTGCTTTGTGCCAGAAATTCCTGCTCTGTGTAAAGCATTAATTAATGTGCATCAGTGAGGCCTGACCATTTATCTCAAATTATGGCAATTGCAAAAAAATAATTTTTCCAGTCCTACTATCCCATGGATATGTTTTACAGTGCCAAATCACTTTAAGTGTTGCATAGTGAGTAAAGCCTGCCCTTCAAGATCTTGCTCTGTTTGTGACATAGTTGTAGACTCTTAAGTAGATGATGAAGACACAGGGATTAATTTGGCTTTTAAGAAGACCTTACAGGATCATACTTATTTCTGTGAAAAAGCAAATGCTGAAAAATTTGGTTATCATTGAATCACTGTTCTAGAATAGACACTAAATTCATTTGAACCAGATTTCAGTATGTGACACAGTGAAAACGTGGGGTTTTTAGATTTCATTATCGGTACTATGATCTGTCTAGCTTGTGTCTAATTTCCTTATTAAAGGAGAATTATAATACCTTTGTTTTAGGAAAACATTGTTGGAAATATGTGTGTGTGTCAGGGGGATTGTATTGTTGAATGTATTTGAGAATGTGTTTGTTTCTATTGTATTGTAGAATCAATTGTTTCCATTTTTAAAGGTAAATATGCTGATATCTTTTCTGTTGTCAATGATTGATAGATCGCCTTGAAATTCGTGCAGCTCGCATTCTGCTGGATAATGATCATTATGCTATGGAGAAGTTGAAGAAGAGAGTGTTGGAGTACTTAGCTGTCAGACAGCTTAAAAACAACCTCAAGGGACCCATTCTTTGTTTTGTGGGGCCCCCAGGAGTTGGTAAAACTAGCGTTGGAAGATCAATTGCAAAGACTTTGGGTCGAGAATTCCACAGAATTGCCTTAGGAGGAGTTTGTGATCAGTCTGATATTCGAGGCCACAGGTAACTACTACTTCCTTTCCTAATTGCAATTTTTTCTTTTGTTTACTACAGAATGTATTGATTATTTTCATTGTTTAGCTAATACAGAGAAATTTTGCTTATTTCAAACAATGAAATTTCAATCCATTGATTTTTCTTGGTATACAATGTTATTTATTCTGGAGAATTTTAGTGATGGGAATAGATGTTTAGTGTTGATACAGCCTTTATTTTTTTCTTCTGCTGCTGCCCTTTATTGTCATGGGGGAGAATGGAATTTAATCTTCAGTCATTTTGGCACTTTGAAGGAAAATTCAGTAGAAAGTCTAATGCAAACTTAAATGTTGGCTCTGATTTGTCTACTTTTTAAGAGGGATGTCAAGATTTAGTTATACAAAATAGCCTATGAATAGCAATGCATTACTTTATAACCATGTTTGTTGCTAAAACAGGAGGAGAAACTGAGAGTGATACTTAAAAGTTGCTGGAGATTAGCAACTGAGTTACTTAGTATCTCAAACTTGATAGTGTACTATTTTCCCATTTCAAAAGAAAGTGTATACAAGGACACCTAAACTGGAAGGTTTCAGAGCGGGTTTTTTTGGGTGACATTCCTTAGGACTTTTTTTTTGCTCTTGCATCTCTTTATGTATCTATCTGTTAGTTTTTTAAATCATTTGTTTATATTCGTCCTTTCCCCATTCCTTGCAACTGGAAGCTGAATGAATGGGCGATGTAGATAAGTAACAACCAAACATCATTGCAGCATTTTCGGTGCCATTAAACATATTTTATGCTTATAGCATGCAGTGTAGGAAGTTTGGAATAATGAATTTGTTAGTGTTCTGAAAATCTGTAAAACCATCTGGGTTGTTTGTTTTTTGTTTTAAAGTCATGTCACAGAATAAAATTTCTCCTTACAACAGTAGGTAAATTATTGTGAATTAAAGCTATCAGTTATTTCTTTGATGCCAGGTAGGAGTTAATTTTGCCCAATGGCTATGCTGCTTTCCAATCATCAGAACACACCATGGTTTTTTGTTCCAACTCCAGGTTATTCTGTAATTTCTTTTCATTTTCAAGGCATAAAAAGGACTTTAGAATTCTTATCACTTCCCTATGTAATTTTAATGAAAACATAAAAGAAATGCCCTAAAAAAAGTTAATTTTGTGGTATCGGATTTCAGACTTCAGACTGTGTAAGCTGAGTTGCATGTGGGAATATATTAGAGTAGTGGAAGCTCACAGTCCCATGGAAGGAATGTGGGAGACTCACTGGGAAATCTTGTGCTGAACATACGCATAAACTTCTAGGAATCTGGAACATAATGTATTTCTAGGAATTGAGAGTATAATGTACTACTGATCACTACTTAGACCAGAACATGAGATATGACAAAGCACCAAAATGGTGATTTTGTGCTTGAGGACAACTTGAAAATTCAGAGTTGTTTCATAAATCTTTAGTTCAGCACCCTTGATAAAATGAGCAACATGCGTTTATTACTGTGTGCATTCTTCTGTGGCAGATTTGCAGGAGTTTTGTTTTTCAGGGTGTTTGACATGTATAGTTTGTGGCTTGAAAGAATCATTTGTAAGTTTTTCTTAGTGTAGGTTTGGTCAACATACCCAGCAGCCACTGGGGGCTTGTAGATACATTTGTTTTAATGCATTTCTTTTTACTGCACAGTAGCGCTCTGTCCACGTGTGTGTGATTTGTAAACCTTTGTAATAGCTGGCCTTACACACTAATGAAAAAAGAAGCAAAACTCTGTCCTCCTCCTTCACTATGTATTATTCCTGTAGTTCGTAAACTGTGTTATTAATCACTGTTTAATAAGTAGGAATTCTGATCTTTCAGATTACTTATGGTATGGATCCCCAAACCAATTTAAAATGTGATTCAACAACATGTTGCTATTCGAACTGAAACCACTAGAGGCTGTTGAATACTAAGCATTATCAAAGTAACTTTTCCAGGGCAGAGCAGGGCTGAAGCCTTTGTAACAGCGAAACCATGTCTGTGAAATTGATGTTCTGAATAGAAGTAAAACTGTCATCAACTCTTACTCAATTGCCAGTAATTCCTTGCTGGTTTTCTCTTCTTTGTTTTGGTTTTGGTTTGTTTGGCTTTCTATCTTGTGTTTAGACCTAATAAAGACAGCTAGAGTCATGTGATAATGAGGCTTTCAAAAACTTTAAATCAGGTGTTTATGGCTCTCAATGTAGTATTTTTGAGGGCATTATTAAATTATTAATGCATGTTAGAAGCTAACCATTGTAAATTTCATGTTAAAAATGTACTTGGAAGTTAGCTGATGGAAAATACTTGATAAGAGTTTATTTTTCATCAGCAAAGGAAAATACTGTCTAGAATTAGCAAGAGTGTCATGTGGTTACTCTTCAACAAACAAGTGTATAGTTTAAAAAAAAGTTTTAGAGCAGTTAGTACCAGGAGTCCCTTGTAACTGACTCCTTTTGCAAATTTTTTGTAGGTAAAATCAAAACCAACTGTTGCATACAGTTTTTTTAAATTCCGCTGCTTTTTTTTCCCTGCTTTTCTGCTTCTCAGAATAAGACTTAATGAAATTAAAACTACTGCTTTTCTGTAGACCTCTCTCTAATGTCTTTTTTGCATTAATAAATCCTTCAAATTATTTCCAGTCTAGTGAATCAATATTGTGCATGTGGTGGCAATCGTAGAGAGGAATTACAGAGGTGGTCTAAAAGTGGAGTAGACATAGGCTGCTGTTCTCTGAGTTTTACTGTTAAGTAGGCTGATTTTCTAATATTACATGTCAGGAGCCATTCTTTTTCTCTGGAAATCTCCTTATTAGGCTCTAAGGCTTAAGTTAAGGATTCCATTAACATTGCAGAATAATGATACTCCATGTACCTACTAATGTACTTTAAAAAATGTACTAAATGTACTAGAACATTAAAAAAGAAACTGGTTCAGTTTCACTTGCAAGCAAATATTGCCTGAAATAGCATTCACTTTGGCCATTTGCACTGTTGTGACAGATGCAGTCTGATAGATTCAGCAAGCAAAATAAAATATATTAGATGGCAGCAGGGTGGGGAGTGGTGTTTCAGTAGGTGTGCTGTTCCATGCGATGTGTAACTAGGGCAATCAGAAACACCCTGTTTTTGCCATTTCGGTGTGGATCATGTGCCTGCAGCTGCGGTTTGTGAATTCTTTTTTGATTGGGCAAAGAGTAGCAACTACTGTTCTGCATTCCCAAAGTGAAATCATCGTCTTGGTACAAAAACAGAACTGCTTTATCAGACATCCTCCAGCTGCTGTTTGCATTTACCACTCATCTATACCATATGTTGAAGTTTGCTGGTTTACATTTATTGTTAACTTGTATTAAAAAAAATTTTTTTTAAAACCCAAACCACCCTGAAGGATGACTTAGAACTTTTTTCCAGGAAGCTCACTGCATTTAAGATCTCTTCAGTACTGGTATTTTGTTTTATACAGGAAATATATGATATTTTCTGTGACATGCATGTGTGGTTTTCTATTTTTAAAAATGAAAGATGTAATTGCGCCATTTATTTATAGTGGTGCTGGTGAGATCACTGTGAAGCTCTTTTTTTCTCTCTCTCACCTCTGTGTGAAGCACTCTTTCTTATATTACCATTTCTTTTCAGTTTCTAGAAGTTTGGATAGTTTACTTCTGGCTTAGGCCTGTGCTGAAGACTTGTTTGGTGCATCTGTGTGAGAAAAGGTGTGATTCCTCACCAGTACAGCTATGCTAGCAGAGGTTGACAGCACAGGCCTTGCTGCACTAGAAAAAAACAAACTTCAAACAATTTCGCCTGTGAAAGGAATAGCTTTGTTATACAGGTACAAAGCATAGATGCATTTGCAAAGCACTTGAGTAGACACAACCTTTGTCCTTGCAAAAAAATATGATGTGACCTTGTGCAGCTAAGTTCAGAAATTGTTTGGAGGCATTAACTTTGTCTTTTCTTACCGCTGCAGTTTGAAAACCACTGTAGTTAAAAATAATTTAAACCATTTTATCTTTAGAACAGTGTTAAGACAGTGAGTCATGTTTTTACCAATAATACTAATACTGCTTTAAAGGTTCTGTTTCATACACATTCCCAGTTTACATTGGGAGGGCTGACAAGGTTAGATTTCCAAACTGTCTGTCTTGCATTTTCTAGGATACATAGCTCCTAATGACATGTTGTACAACTCCAGTGGGTTTTTTTTAAAGGCACCTTTTCACTGATTTAAAAATAAATAAAAAGATTACTGAATTACAGACCTCCTATGGTATGAGCTCTTAAGGCTTATTTTTTTAATTGTTTCTACACAAGTGAGAAAACCAGGAAACTTTACCTGTACTTCCTGTTTTGAATGGAAAGCAGCTGACTCTCTAGGTTTAATGCATGAAGAGAAATAGTGCATCAAAAAGCGAGCAAAGCCACATTATATCATCAAAAATGCTGATGTAGAACGTTATTTTTCCTCCTTTGAACCCTAGCTAAAATAATGAAAATAAAGAATGACATCACATTCAGTGGCTACTGTTCATAAACAGCAGTATTGTTTCACAAGTTACAAGGCAAAGGTTAATGTCCAAACAGATAAATGGCCATATCTGCTGTAATTTCAGTATATTCTAGTGGGTTTGTATGTAAATGTCTGCAGGGTCTGTCTTACTGAGGACTCTTGTGTTGAGATGTGTTCCATAATAACCATTTAGAAATGAAAACAGGCTACCTATGTTTGTATTTTCAAGGTAAAATACTACATTACTGTTCTCTGTCATCCTACATGTAACATTTGCATTAGCATTCTTCAGTTGCCTTGGAGATCTTGAGTCTTTAATTAATAGTATAATAAAATAGGTATTGGTCCATGTCTAATGAATTAAGATGTATCACAGATTTAGACTGTTACACATGGGAAGAATGATTTGATACCTAGGTGTTTGTTGTCCTAAAATTTATAATCTGAGTTTGTCTTTCGCGATACCTGAGCACATGTAAATAAAATTAAGCATGCTTTTATTTGAGATTTAGTGCACCAATTAAACATTTATATCGGAGTTAGTTGTTTAGATTTACCATGTCTAGAGGTGATTGAAAATACAAATGAGAAGGCAGTATGAGAGAAGAAGAGCAAGAATAGTCAGCTGTCAGGTAGTGAAAGGAAGAGCAGAATGTTTCTAGCCACTGTGTGCTTTTCTCATCTGTTAACCCTAATTCTGTGGAGACAAAGTATTTTGCAGAACTGCTCCATATTTCTAACCAATAGTTCCTTTAATTTTGACCTTTGAGTTTCTTGAAGAACTCTTGGGTTGTATGGGAACCATTTCATCTTTTTTGTAACATTGGATCCATTTCAGTTGGACTATGGTTTCTTAAATAGAATAGTTTTTTATGTGGTAGCTCATGACCCAAGGCTTACTTTGGACAGGGTGCATAAATAAAAAAAATTAAATTAATGATTTTCTGTCACTGTCAGAATGTTTTTGTTATCACTTGCTTTAGAAGCCACTTAATTTTTATAGTCTTAAAATTCTATTTCTCCAAGGTATTGATCTCACTTGACTTGTCGTAAGTCGTCTTGAGTATATTTGCTTTTTTCTGCTTTTCCTTCACCACAGATCTTGATACGTTGTGCTTCAGCCTACCTGGTGTACGGTTTATTTTAAAATGTTAAGAAACTTGATTGTGTACAACAGGGAAGTCACTGAAGGGTGTTGTGTCTGTGAGAATCTTCCACAAATGTGTCATTAAATAGCCAAATCTACTTGAATGTAAAATGACTGTGACTTGAAGTCTATTTTCAGGGTTGTTGGGGGGGGAGGGGAAGTATTTCAGTCTGTTAATAACAACAGCTTTTTTGTATGTTAAGAAGGAAAAATCAATTCCTCTTTTGTTTTTTGGTTTTTGTTTTTTTAAGTGCTTCTATTTGGAAAAACTCAAAAAAAAGTTTTTAAAGGTGGTATGTGTGTGTGCATGGATATAAACAGATTGATTATTCAGAAAACCTTTTGGTACCTAACATTTATTATCCTTTGACTTATGTTGTTGCAATTGGATGGTGCAGGGAGAGAACGAGCGATTATTCACAGTGCTTTCCCTTGACTAGAGAAACCCAGTTTACCTTCATTTAGTTTATAAACCAAAGCTGTTTCTTAAAACTAGATGAAACATAGATATCTCAAAATTTTATAGAATTTAAAATAATCAGATAAAACTTTGTGTATATAAAAACACAAACGCACATTTGAAAAGTGTAATGTCTTTAAGCATGTAGTTAAGATTAATGTACCAAGCAAGAAACAAGAATGTTTAATGTTTACCTAATTATCCCATTACTGTTATAAAAAGAATATTAAAAACAGTTAGGCTGCATTGTCTCTGAAGCATATAAAATCATTTACTAGTGCAGTAAGCACCTTTTGTTAAAAAACAAAACAACAACAAACCCACCACCACCAAATAACCAAATGAACAAACCCCAAAATCACAAACAAAAATATAACAACAAAAAACCCCAAAGAAACCCCCAAACTGATACAATGATTAATTTGGTTGTGCTGGTGAATGATTCACTTCTGTGAACTTCAGTTCTGCTTCAGTCTTGTAATTTTCTGATTGCATTTTATAGAAGCCTGTCATTCTTTTGGCAAGGTTGACTGTGTACAGATGGAGAATGAAGTGGCGTGCTAGTATAATAGCTCCCCCATGCAGATTCTTGATCTGTAATAAATGTTACAAAGTGAGATCCTCAGTGGAAAGGAATTCACTCACTTGCTGCAGAGTAAGACTCTACACAGAAGCAGTGAGGTGATAAACTATTGCATGCTGGCTGCTCCAGTCTTTGGCAGCTGCCTGTGAAGGTAGTAATAGGCAAACTGAAATTCTGTTGCATTTCTGGCAGTTTTAGATGATCTTAAAAACTTTTATTTTTGCTCCGATCTAGAATTAAATACAGTAACTGCAATTTGTTCCCTTAGTGGTTAAATGTTACATGGAGCTAACACCATTGCTGTGTGGTTTGAGTTGGGGTTTTTTTGCATTTAAAGTCTTCTCTAGTATCTTTTGAAATTACTCCCATGGTATTTTTGGTTTCGTCTTTCTAAATGTCATCCTGTTTATTTTGGACTGTATTAAGGCAAAGCATACCCGTTCTTCGTATCTGCTTTGTGAGGGTCATGAGATAGATACTATAATTCAGCACTTTATGTATCTCTTCTTGAGTGACCAGCATTTCATATTCTTAATTATAGTATTTTGTTTAGTTATGGCACAAGCAGAAAAGGCCGTGATAAATGTTACAAACAAGGGATCTATAAGCATGTAAAGTGTAGCTGCTCTGTGCATTGTGAAAAGAAGTTTTACAACCTTTGCTGAATAAATACACTTAATTATTTTTTTGTTCCATTGCACTCTTCTAGTTTTTTATTTCATGTTGAAATGACATAGTAAATGCCATTATTTTTTGTGAGTATTAACTAAAGCATTCTATATATACAGGGGACATCAACAGTTCAGCATATTTGGAATTTTGCCCTAATTTGTAACATGCTGTGTGAACTCTGTTGTGATGACAAAAACCCAGTATCATCATTATTAAAATGTTAGTATTAATGAGGTTCCCAAATCTGCTTCTGCTTGTTTGTACAGTACAAGGATTCTTGTACTGAATCATGTAAAATGTCTGCAAGCCATAAAGTTTGAATATACTTTAATATATACGTTCATCTTTCCAGACCAACTAGTGCACCATGGAACTGGAATTTTCATCTGCTGATATAATTGCTTATATTGGTTCAGATGCATATTCCATGTTTTAATCCACTAGTTCCAAAAAGTTTTGAAAAACAGCAAGAATTGTTACAATGCTGCTCACTCTTATGTTTTTCTTTGAGTTTATTTTTGATGTTTCTACCTGTTACATGGGTCTGGCCCCTCTTTCCGCATATACATTTATTTTTCACAGGCGCACCTATGTTGGCAGTATGCCTGGCAGAATTATCAATGGACTGAAGACTGTTGGGGTTAACAATCCAGTATTCCTGTTAGATGAGGTTGATAAACTGGGGAAGAGCTTGCAGGGGGATCCTGCAGCAGCCTTGCTTGAGGTAAGAGGTGTTAAGTTGTTTCATTTGTAATCAAAAAGAATTAAACTATTGGACTCAGGAAGATTCACTGGACAAAAGATAGATGACAGTGTCAGCATTTTTATTCAAATAGCAGCTACTGTGTTTTGACACTCCTTGGATTTCTGTCAATTACTTGTGCACAATGCAAATGCTGTTATATAGTATGCTAAGATATCTTTAATCTCAGTGGCCTGTACTTAAACGCAAGGATGTACTTTATGTGCAGTGTTTTGTATATTTAAGGACTGTTCAGGCCTTAAACACTACTTATTTGGAGGACTTGAAGACATTGATTTGTAATGACCAAATGCTGTTAGCTATAAGAATGAACTGTAGAGCAGCCAGACAGTAGCTGGACTTTTTCAAGTTTTCCCTTCCTTTCTTGGAACAATTTCAATATATTTTTGAAGCTTTTGATAGTAGAGTTTATATTGGAGCTAAGCATTTTACCTAGCATGTAATATGGACTACTTACATATTCTTTTAGCAGTGTTTCTTTGATTAGTGTTGTAATTAACTTTCTAAACTTAAGCTTTTCATTTAAGTCACAGACCCCCACTCCTTGACTGATAATGATACAGTGTTTGCTTTCCATGAGAGTCAGCTATTAAGTGTGTTTTTTCTGAAATTCTGGGACTCAGACCAAGATATAAATGAATCTAATTTTGAAGTACATGGTGTAGTTATTTTATCACAAAGAGTTTAGAGGTGTTAAAGTAGACTTGCTTAAAGACACAAGTAAAATCTAGGAGCTAAAAGTAAGGACTTTGAACGAGATACTGTAGGAATATTTTGTAAATCCATCAACTGTTGAGATGTTACTAAATAGATTAGTAGTTGGGATTTCAGGAGGCTAAAACTTCAGTGATTATGAAGAAGATGAATTGAGACCTAGTTCTTGCAGGCTTCATGTATCAGAGGAGTCTGTAGCAGAGATCAGTAATGAGTTGCTGGAACCTTCTTTCTGCTGTCTTTTTCCCTGGATATGATACACCAAGATATCCCAGTACAACACCTTCTTCCACTGACTTGCATATTCAATGGTTTTATGCTAGCAGTTTGCTGGAGAGAGGAAGGAGTATCTCCTCAGGTATGGAGAAGAGACATAGTGCATGTTAGTGCAGAAGGCTGTGTACATCTTCCTGTGCTAGCACAGATGATGAGGAAAGGAGGGAATGAGGAAGGTAATGGCACAGCAAGGCTGGGCTAGGCTTGAAGCGCTTGAGGCTGTCCAGAGCAGATGTAGCACTGCTGCACTTAATGGTTTTGGTATTGTGCACATTTAGAATTAACTTATACTGCTGTATTTTTACACTGTCTACCTCTCTGGCTGTAGGGGCTACCATCCTATCACTGTTTCAGCTGAACTGCTTCTGTGATTGTTCTTTACTTGTTTCAGTCAAAAGGAGTTGGGTTAGTAAAAGATATTTATCCAAATTTTTTGAGCTAGCGTAGCTCACTTTCACTGAAATGATTTAGGGCATAATCCTAGAAGTGTCATGTGGTAGCTTATGTAGCTGGGCGGTTGTAGGTGGGAATGAAAGTGGTTCTGGTAATATTTGCCTTACAGAGTCATTCCAATGACTCTTTTTGACTGACAGTGCTTAATACAGTGATTTGAATATGAAAAATGCGACTTAAATTAAGGTGTCATGAGCTCATCTGTATGCTGTATGACTTTCTGCAAATGAAATGTCAATTGACATTCTACAAATGTCATTATTTTCTTCCTGCTAGATAGTGTAAAATTACTGTTTTGACAAGGCCAACTAGTTCTTTGAAAATCAGCATATGAACAGGCTATGGTTTGAGAGCTCTGTTTTGATCTTTGCATGTTAACATGAACTAGTAATAATTGTGCTAGAAAATACCATGGCTTCACTTTTTTAAAAGCTGAAAATGACAGTTATGGTCCTTTACCTGTGTATTTCTCAAGTGTGTAGCACACATTTCTAGGGTACATGAAAAGCCTCTAAGTGCAAGGAAACAAGCAGAGGAGTGTAACATACTCAAATGCATTTTCTTTGTACTTTTCACTTGTGGGATTTTATTTACTCTTTGCTGTTAAGGGTAATGGGCTCTGTTTCTGAGTCTGCTCATATTTCTTCTGTCATTTCTGCTTTAAATATTGAACTAAACTGGCTTAAATCTAGTCAATGTGTGGATAAAAAAATAACTGAAAATCAAATTTTGCTAGCTAGCTGACTGTTTGTAGGGCAGTCAAACTCAGTAATAATTTGGCATTTCTTGGAAAGACAGTAACTTTTTTTGGAAGTGTTCCAATCATTAATCCAGTTATGTACATTAATATTGTTAATTTTATTCAAGCTTTGCTGTTTCTTTTATTTTTCATTCCCTGTCTTGCAGTAAAGAATTAGCATTTCTATTCTTTTTCTATCATGTCAAATGTGTGAGGGCAAATGAAATTAGTTTATTTTTTAATTATTTGTGTTTGAATTTTTGATATTTTGTTTCTGCTTTGGGATCTTTCTGTTTTCCCTATTTTAAAACCACATTCTCAGTGATAATCAGCTTGGCTTCTGCCATGGATTATTCCAGCTGAGGCTCCTCAGGTTAGCTTCCAACTGTCTGCTTGGGCTGCAGTCTTTATGTAAGTCATTGCTAATTGACCATTAGTTGCATCTGGAGAAGTAATTGCTCTATTAACCATGTCTGGGCTGCTCCCATGTGAGATCTGTATATCCCTCTACTGCTGTCTAAACATCCCGAAGCAGGTGCTTTACCTCTTCTAATGGAGAACTCATGCCTGGACATAACAGCTTAATTTTCATCCGCTTTTTGTGGTTTACATTGTTGGAAAGTCCATCTGGAATGAGCTAAGGTGGCTATTATGTAGGAGAACAAACGACAGTAAGCGGTCACCTAACCGGCACATTTGTTTTTCAGACTGCTGCTTCTTGTTTGGTAAGTGCCATCATTATAAAAGGCACATGCTTTTTTCCTTAATGTGTAGGTGTTTTAAATTCTCACTGACTGTCTACAATGGGATATATTCAAGAAGAAAATTGCCATACCCTGTAAGCTTGGAAGCAAAGCTTGATGCTTTATAATTGCCGGATATGTGTTCAGTTCTAGGGCTTCTGCAGAGTTGTTGCTTAAGCAAAACAGAATGTCTTCTTATTTCCAGTTACTGTTCATTAACAAGGGAATGTTTTAGTCTAAATTTAGATGACCTCTGTTTAAAACAGAAGAAAACAGAAATGGATCCAAGTGCCTGATAGTTTGTATGCAGGGAAATTAGACCAGGAGCATAGCCAGGCAATTAAATGTTCATGGAACTTATTCTGGATTTTGTGGTCATAAAAAGCTGGTACAGAGAAACCTTTGTGTGCCAGTGAACTGTCGGCCATAAATTAACCAAGATGTTTTGTTCACTGAATGTTCTTTTTGTACTTAATATTTTTGTATTAGTTGAATATCTTCGGAAACTTTTGAACTTGAACTTTAGCATAGATACCTAGCTGAAGAACAGTTCTATTTGCTTTGGAAAATCTGTTTTAAATGCATGAGTGTGATATTGTTTCATGTCTTGTTCTAAGAAATAGTTACCATGACAAAGAATTATTAGTCCAGAGAAACTCTAGTCCTTGGAGAAAATCTGAGATAATCCACATTTTTAGATTTCATCCAAATTGGTTTTGACTACGGTTTCCTTCACCTTTATTGGATAGCATTGTTTGTGCATGAGTACAATATGTTGTATATATTTGTAAATAATATAATCACCATCTTAGGAGAATTTATAAGGATTTCTAGTTGCAGACTAGAAGGAGAAAGAGAGACAACATAGATAAGTGTTATAAAAAACAAATTTGGTCTGTCAGAATACATTGTTTTTCAACATCTTTGCAAGTAGTTGCAAATGCTTCAGCTGGAATTTTTTGGAAATACTGTGTTATCAGTGTAAAAAAAAAAGGGGTAAGTTGAATTAGGATTTGCTGTTTAAATCAGTTTTGAAAAATTTGCAAGACTATACTTTGAATGCGAGACTAATATTTGGTATAGATCTACTTTCTTTGAAGACCGTTTGTAGATGCTGTGCTTCGATACACTGCCTATTGTTGTGTCCCTACATGTCAGGGCTAGATTGTAGGACTAGTTGAAGTAAGAGACATCTATAACTCTGACTGAATTATGCATCAGTGTACTTGGCTAGTCAGGATACCTCAAGGCCTTTGCCTTTATCAGTAAAGAAGGGAGTAAATGATAGCAGCTGCCTGCTGAAGAGGGTAAGAAAAGAAGCTTGTGAATAGCTTATAGCCAATGAACAATAGCATTCACTGAGTTCCAACCTTAGTTTTAGAATTTAGGCATATGTTTCAGTATGTTTTAAGGGGAACGTATAACTTGTATTTAATACAGCTGCAGTACATTTGCAAATATCAGTCTTAAATCTGTGCAGTACTTCAAAATACAATCAGAAATTGTTCTGGTTTTAAAAAAGTTCTGCTGTGTTTCTGGCATTCTTTAAAAAAAAGTATTTTACTAGTTTGTTGTGATCATAAAACATTTCTGTTATAAAGATTTTTAACTTTTCAAAGACTGAACAGAATTTAAGAGTAATGAAAATTCAGAATTGTTTCTTTCATAACCAGCTAAGAACTGCTCAAATTCAGTTTTTTTAGAATTACCAACACTGTTCTTGGCTATAATTCAAGTTGCTAAGACAAGAGGTGCATTCATTTGGGTATAGGCAGATAAATTATTTTGACAGCAGTGTGCTGTTTCTCAGGCGATGCATAGGTCCCATTATTTGTAACATGAGAATTATTCATGTCAGTGTAGCATTGATAATTCATCATTTGGGAAGGAAAAGTGTGGCAGTGCTTTAAGGGGAGGTGGAAGGAAGGTGGTTCATAGGTGTAATATGGAAGCCAAGTGTAGATTGCTATATATGATGAACTTCCAATTTTCATCACTGTTAAAAAAACTACAAGACAGCACCTTAGTACACTTGTGATCCACATATATAGAATATTTATCACCTAATGCAGAAAAACAGCTTATTCAAGTAATAGCTTAAATATATGCAGGTGTTGCATTAGCACACATAAATAATACTAAAAGCAATAGGAAGACAACCCTGTTATTTAAGCTGTAGCTGTACTTGTGCAATAAAATTTTGAGGTTGGTTAGGCTGTGTGGTGTTATTCTTCAGTGCTTCTTTTATTTTGTCTCTTTTTATCGCAAAATTTGGGAAAGAAAGAAAAATGCAAAGATTGTGTTAGGAAAGCCAGGGCTCACCTGGCGTTAAGACTTGCATGGGATGTCATGGGCAAGGAGAAGAGCTTCTACTATCACATTAGTAGTAAAAGGCTGGACAAAGCTGAATGAGCGGGGCGGGTGATTTAGTGACAGTGGATAAGGCTGAGGTAATCTATTCTTCCCTTTGGTCCTCACAGTGAGATCTCTCAGGTTCGTGCGCTTAGAGTAAGAAGAGCTACCAGCAGCAGATGAGGATTGGATTTCGGGATTACTTGAGAGAATTCTACTCATACATCCATGGGACCACATAGGCTGCTTTTCCAAGGGTGCTGAGAGTCCTTGAAAGGCCACTCTCTACCATCTGTGTAAGGTTGTCGAAATAGCTTACAGGAGGTACTTGATGACTGGAGAAATGCTGCAGTCATCTTTAGAAAAGGGTAAAAAGAACTAATGGGGAAACAACTTTTTTTTTTGCATGTGGTGTGGAATGTAGTCACAGAGTAATTGGAGCGAGGCAGGGTGTTGAGGGTCAGGCTTCAGTAATATTCATAACATATTTTATGAATGTAAAGTCAGATTTGACAGATCAAAATAGAATATAATAAAAATGTGCATATTTTATTTACTTCTAATTGAGCAACTGCATCAATTTTGTGTTCATTCTTGTTAAGGTGTTGGATCCAGAACAAAATCACAGTTTCACTGATCACTACTTAAATGTAGCCTTTGATCTGTCCCAAGTCCTTTTTATAGCTACAGCCAACACTACAGCTACTATCCCACCTGCTCTGCTGGACAGAATGGAAATTATTCAAGTTCCAGGTAACACTACAGTGTTTTCATTAAAGTGGTTATTACAAGGTCTTAAACAATGTTGGGGTGTTTTTCCTGAAATGAAAAGCTGTTCCTTAAGGTAACCCCACCAGGAATCTAGACTGAATGGCCAAAATCATTAAAAGAGGCTAGTCAGGATGCCTCCATTTTGGCCTCTGTCATGAGAATGAAATGTAGCATAGCACTTAGGCAAATTCAGTTCCAGGTATATGGAGATACATTGATACATTCTGTAACAATTTTTTCACTGATTGATGTGCTTGTATTCTAACTGGCTGTTGTCTGATGCATCTGTTTAAGATTCCAGTGAAGAAACGGATCGTTGAAACACTAAAATTCTATTCTTATTGTTCAAGTGAAGTTATGAATAACCACAAAGTATCATAGCAGCCTTTTAAATTATAGTTGGTTTTTTTTTTGTTAAATTCAATCAGGTACAATTATAAATGATAAGAAAATTGATTATATTGTAGTGTATAAGCAAAAAGATTAGTAAACATATGCTTTTTTCTTTTGAAGGATACACACAAGAAGAAAAAATTGAAATTGCACATAGACACTTGATTCCTAAACAGCTTGAACAACATGGCCTGACTCCACAGCAGATACAGATTCCACAAGTAACCACTTTGGACATAATTACCAGGTAAATCTGTTATTCATTGCTTTAAGTTTAAATAACTTCTTTTTCTGGTAACTAGTAAATCATTTATAAAGTGATAACACAAAACATTTCTTAAGATCTATTGTCCTGAATAGCTTCAGAAGTCCAGCATGGACCTGCTCTTTCCGAAGCTTTGTCTGGCTGTGCTGTCTAAACGGAATCATCCTTCCTTCTCCAGTGAATTCCTTGCTCTGGCTCTCAGAGTGTGGCTCACAATCAGTTGTGTTGACACAATTGGCAATGCGCTATGAATAAACAGAAACACTTGAAGCTAGTATTGCTGCAGTGTTCAGTGTGTGAAGCCATGGTCTTGGCAGCAGGCAACCTTTATTTTAAAGAATGAAGTTTTATTTCTGTTGCTTTCATAGAAAAAATGGAAATTACCATTTTATTTCTTGTGACTTGATGGGCCACATTTGTCTGAAAATTGGAATTAGGTTAAACAAATGAAAATGTATTCTTTAAATAGCTTGTATTAATTAGAACTACTTTTTTGTTGGATATGAGAGCAAAGATATTGATCGGAACATCTTTTGGATTTGAAACTAGCCCACTTCCCGTGAAAAAAGTGTATCAGTACTCAATGAATGGAAGTATTTTATGACCAGGAACAGCATTTTGGCATTTAGTGAATGTTCTTTTTAATTCATAGACTAAAAGAAAATACTCTGTTACAGTCAGTTCCTCAACTTTCAGTGAACTATATTTTGAGTTTTAAAATAGCTCTTCCTTTTAATTTTTATGCATCTGAGAAGAGCTCAGTGCTATTGGAGCATTGTTTAGTATTTCATTAAGGTTTGACAGCAGGTGTTAGTCACATCTTCTCGCTCAGTAGTTTGCCTTTTTTTACAATTTTATCAGCAAACCACAATTATTTTGGTAAAAGCCCTTGACATTTTTTCCTATTTATTAGAGTAGCCCAAGGTCTCACTGCCTTTCTTGTCTCCTTTTATTTGGATGTATTTTTTGAAAAGAAAGTGTGTTTACATTCAAAAGAAATCTCTCTTACAAAGAATATCTACCAGTAAAACAATTGTCTCTACACTAGATACACTAGAGAGGCAGGAGTCCGCTCTCTGGATCGGAAGCTGGGAGCTATTTGCAGAGCAGTGGCAGTGAAAGTGGCAGAAGGACAGCACAAAGAAACAAAGCCAGATCGTGCTGAAGTGGGTGAAGAAGGTGTGTATCTTGTGCATATTTTATTAAAAAGGAAACTTTTAACATAGTCACTGGGAAGTTGATTTATCAACCTTTTCTCCTTTTTTTATGCTTCTTTAAGGGCTCTGTTTTTAAAAGCTTTGCAAATAGAGTGGCATACTTATTATGCATGGTTCAAGTAGTGCTGAATTATGGCTTGGGACATAAGTAGAGTAATTTCAGCCTGCCAGCTTGGTAATTGAGAAATAGAATGGATCTGTTTCATATCTCAGGTATGCAATTATGATTTGTGTATGTTTTTATGTCTTCCTAGGCTTTTTTATGCAAATCTTTCACTTTTTTTTCTTTAATAAAAGACTAAGCATGGCTTTAGTTAATGTATTTAGAGAGGTTCTTTAACTGCTATGCATGCTCTACCAGCTCAGAACTCAATCCAGTTATTTTGTTGTACTCAAAATAAATGTCTGCTTGAAGAGCTTTGAAATTAGAAAGGTTTAGGGGCTCTTTTTATGTGCCTTTTAAGACTGCACTTACTCTAAATTTCTTGGAGCTTTGGTAACTTGTCAACTTCAGTAAGTCTGTTCTTGTTTCCCATGTATACAGACAATAGTGATTTATCAACACCAGTCATCCAACAGACTGAAAGAAGGCTAAACATAACAGCAAACAGCAAAGATACTTGGGTAACCACTTCATTAGTAAAGGTGGACCTCTTTCTAGTATTGAAATAGAAGGAGGGAAGGAGGAAGTCAGGCCCATAATCCAGCTCATGTGGAACATGTAACTGGTGACTGCTCCCTTCTTCATCCCCGAATTAATGTTCTCTTTAATAAAAATGAACATCCATACTGTGTTTGGTGAAACGTACCACGCAGAGCATAGTTGCCTGTACTTTTATTCCAGCCAGTTGCTGATGGAGGATCTCTCAGTACACAGCAGTTTTCTGTTGAAGGATTTGGAGTCCTCACTGCAGCACTAGCTGTGTCTGTAGGAGCCCTCAGCGCAAGGTAAATGAGAAATGTAAAAGGATGGAATCCGAACCTGAAGTAGAACTTCTAAAATGTGGATAGTTCTTAGTCTCAATAAAATCTAGCAAGCAGAGTATTGGGTGTTTTGTTTGTTTGTTTTTTAAAGACTGCAGTAAGTCCAGTTGACACTTTCTGACAAGAAATACTGTCAGTGTGTCAGAGACCAGCTGTGTGCCAGAGGATGCCGGAAGGCAAAAACTGCGGAATGACTGCTTACTTTTGCTCCAAAATACTCACAAACTTAAAATACTAAACAGACCCCTGTTGGTTTGATGTTGTGAAAGATTCCACAGTTTAGCCGATGTGGAAAAAACCTTTAAGTTTTAACATTTGTACAGCTAGAATAGTTCTGGACTGGTTCAGAGGACAAATAAGAAGGCTCATTACCTGTTCCTTTAAAATAAGGCAGCTTACAAGTCTGAATGGTGCCCCCTCACTTTCAGAGACTAAATCCTGGGGAGAGGAAATATAACCAATATTTGTGCAAACAGTGGTATTAATTAGAAGAGTATATGAAGAAGGGTTTTACCCATAGTAAAAACTTTTGGAATTTGTCTCTGGTAATCTGTTTATTGACAGTCTTTCGGCTTTACCTTGCCTTTCTTCCCTAACTCAGTATTTCCCTTCTGAAAACTAAATCTTCTTTTACTTTGGTGAGTTTTCGAAGATCATCATAATGTCTGTGGAAACTGTAATATCAGAAGACTGAATTTGGTCTACCAATCAGTGTTTGCTTAAGTGGATTCAGCCTAGTTTTCTCTGAATGTTTGGGCTTAAAGAAAGTGAACTCTCACAGTAAGAGTGGCTGTGCATGAGTGAATGACTGTGCAGTTTAAATTGTCCCATCTACATTAAAGCTAAGAGCTTTTAAGACATATATATTAATGCTTTACATTTACATTGTGTGTATCTTGTCTACCTTCTCTCCTCTGTGCTGGATTTTTCTGAAGTCAAACACTGATTTTGTCAATACTTCTGTGATACCTGAACTTGCTCTTGAACCAGAATGGTGAGCCTTTGGGTTGTGGTGGCCAGGCTTACTACCATCAAGCAATATCAGGCATCTTTGCTACTGTCATTTTTTTGATAGTAATTTTGACAAGTCATATTTTTAAAGTACTACTTTGCACTGAAGGGTAGCTGTGTCTAAAATGGGCTTAAAAGGTCTAATGTGATTGCTGAATAAAAAACCTGTCATTCTGCTCTTCAAGCCTTCTGATAAAATAAACAGAAATTAGGTTCAGAGCACAACTCCTGATACTATAAGAAAAAACATTTTACTATTAAAGCAAAGAACAAAAAGAAACTGTATTAGACATCTCAATCTAGTGAGAGAGGTATTTACAATGTTAAAATTAGCACTGTACTTGCAACTTAGGTATTTACACTGTTAAAATTACACACTGTTAAAATTAGTACTGGACTTGCAACTTACCAAAGCTAAGTGAAAACGGCAAGCTAAGTGCTTCAAAAGAGGGCAAAATGCTAGCATTTTTGGTTGACACACAATTTGGAGTAAGCCCAGAAGAAAAGAGCTGTGAAGAGTTGCCTTTGTACTTTTGGAACTGAAACTGTTCACAAGAAAAGGCTGCATTAATAAAAGGGAGTCTGAGGGACAGGTGGGACAGGTGGCTCTATGGTTAAACTTCGGTATTACAAAGACATGTGTAGAATGGTGCAGTCTGCAAAATGTGTTTTATTTTGTACTAATAATGTGCTTAAACCCTGCTGTATTTTTAGCAGAATATGTCACTTGTTGGGAGTGTATGAGAGTAGGACTCTCTTAAAAAATATTTTTGTTTAGTTTTCATTCAGTCTGTTGGAAACAACCAAGTATTTAAAACAAAACTTGGAAATATCCCCAAATACTTGCAAGTTGATGCAAATAATGGGATTTGTAGCCCAAATTTATTTCTTTGGAATTTTTTTTCTGTTACTTAATGGACATTTATGCAGTTATGCATAGTGATGATGAATTTTTATTTCATATAATGAATTACTCTGGAAGAATAGTTAATCAACTTGTCGATTAATAGTTTCATTTAGAATGATTTCTTGATTATTTTTTTTTCTTTGTATAAAAAGACCTATAATTCATGTTTGCTTTACACATTTGTCAGTTACCAATGTGGGATTGAGACTCCACAGTTAGTGCATTCATATGTCATGAGCTGTGAATATGAGAGAGCAAGCTACAGACTTGCCTTGTAGATTCTAACTTGCTAAAGCATAATTTGTATATGATTTGTAGCATATCAGAATAGTAACATGGTGCCTATTGTGTTTATTCAGCTGAGTACCTTCTGGCTTATGGGTTTGTGATAAAAGCTGAAAGACATTAGGTGGTAGAACCACAAAATTTCCATCATTATATTGATTAAATCAGATTATTAACTCAAAGTGGAGCATCTGTTTTCAAGGCTTTGTAAACATCAGGCTTTTGACACTGTTTGATAGTAGGCTCTAAAAATGGAGGATACCTGCCATAGCAGAACTGATGCTAGGAGATATGCTGTCAAGCTGTGTTTAGCACTTTCCAGAAATGCATGACTGAAATACACTGGCAGCTTTGTATTGCCTTCCTCGCTCCTTTGACTCCTGAGCTTTATGATGAAGTTGGCAAGTGGAGGAGTGTTAGTTTGCGTCAGTCGTTGACTTTGCACAGTGAACTTCAGCAAAAGCAAATGGAGTCATTTTTCAGTCCTCTCCAGGGAGTCATCCTTGTGTACAGTAACACTGTGATATTTTACTGAAACACTATCTAAGATTTATGAGACACTCATCTAGTCTTTGACACTAGAAGAAATTCTAGGAGTCTCAAAAATATGTGAAACTCTCCTTCCTATTTTAGTGCAACTGCCTTGAGAATACAATGCACCAACTGTGCACTAAGGCATTATCATATCATGATACAACAGTTGAAACCCAGAGTGAAAAATGATTTGCCTAATTCAGAATTGAAAGGAGGTTTAGGACAGGTAATATTTAATAACTAAAAGTGATTAAATGAGGATTCTATCTATGTTGAAACCAAGGCTTTGAAAATACTTAATATTTTCATAACCCAGTAATACAATACGCTTTGTTCTATTCCTTGTGGGTGAAACAACACTTGGTTTTGAGTTTAAATGCAAATTTGACTGAAGTGGTCAATGTGAACTGAAACATGTAGTCTTTATTTTCCCTTCCTCAACTTGAGCATAATGCATTTTATTCACAAAATATTATTATGCATGACTGGGTGGGGGTGTGTGGTTCTTGGTTTTAGTATGTATATAAGGGCCTTAATGCAACTGGGCTAACATCAGTGCTCTTGCAAAAAGTGACTTGTTCTATGTTCTAGCCAAAACTCAGCACTGCCAAGAGCACGGGATCTCCTATAGCACTGGGAAATGAGTTTATGAAATCTGATCAGCATAAATCCCACGGTGGTATGACTGTAGGCACTCAAGTTTGAGCTCAGCTGTGCCGGCCTTAGTATACTTGTCAGATCTGCAGACTGTAATATGTGGTTCTTTCTAAAAATTGCTTGCAATGTCTTTTCTGTTTTAGGCCAAAGAGGCATAAATGTTATGAAAAGTTTGGTTTATATACAAACTATTTTTTTTACCACGTTAATTTATCTAAATATTCCTGCATGAAAACCTCAAATTCAAGTGCTTCAAGTACACATTTTTATTCTAGATCAGAATTGATGGAATGTAATTATTTTGGGAAAAGATAAATTTTCTGATCCTGTGGGGAAAAATGCACGTAGCATTAAATTTAAGTATACAAGTTAGTGTTAGTAGGATTGGGGTCCCAGGAAGGAGTTCCTTTCCGAAAGAAAATATTTTGGAAGTTACACTTCCTAAGTATGTAGTGTATCAGATTTAATAAGTTAGACAATGGAAAGTTGCTTTTAAGATGTAGTTTCATGTTATGTAGTTTCATGTTATGCCTGGCTTTCAATGTGGGCTGTTGTCAACAAGGGCAATCCCATTCTTCTCTGCCTAAATGTAGTTTTGTGGAGTTTGTTAGTTTGGAGGGGCCAGAAGAATTCTGGGTCTGTCTGTCGTGTGCTGAAGCATCTCCTAGTAAATCAGCTGAAGAAAAAACCCATGCTGTTTTCCATTTAATTGCCCACAACCCTAAAACCTTTTCTTTCATGCTTATATTCTTTCTTATACCTCTTCATAGCAATTCAGCAAATCCAAAAATGTTATGTTAAAAGCTGTTTAAAAATTTTAGGTTTCTATTATATTCTTATATCTTGGCCAGTAAATTTGGCTGGAAATTTTTGGGTTTAAGACTTAGGTATTACTAGTGCTTAATTTAAATATGTTTTATGAGGAGCTGAGAAATTGCTACATGTTGAGGAAGTTTTGGGCTCTTCTATTCACTCATTTCCATTCTATCTCTAGAAGAAAGTAGGAGCCTTAAATTCTTAAATCTTTGTCTTTTTGCCATGGAATTCCTTTTTAGATTAAATCCTGAATTATATGGAGTAGCTCATTGTCAGCATGTTTTCTTAGGAGTCCATTTTTTTACAAATCCAGTATTTACATGCAAGATTTTGTTTTGGGAACTTGCAAAGGCAGATTCCTGAGGAATATGTCATGATTTTTGCTGAGTAGCTGCAGATTCTGCTCTAAAAATTTTACAAACATTATCTTCTTTTTTTGGTTCGTCGGTTGTTTTTTAGATTTTGGGGGTGAGGAGGAGAGGTGTTTGTTGTTGAGTAGTTGGGTTTTTTAGTTTTTCCAATTTTTAAATATTAAAACAACTCGGTACCATGCTTCTTTTGTTTAAGCAGTAATGTAATAGTAGATCAGCAAGGGGTTCCTCCAGTGCAGTGTGGAGCTCTGTTAAGGGCACTTGTTTGACTTTTTTAGCTTATTTCTCCAAATTAACTCAAAATGTAAGATGCTTAAGCTGTTGTCCTAACCAAAATTTCTGTTTCTGGAAACTTGAATTTAGCTGTCGTTTCAGGTAAATGTGGCATTTAACTTGTATTACGGTTTATGGCTATTCATCTGGGATAAGTAGGGAACATGTATTTGTCATCATTAATGGAAATCTTAATTACTTGCATCTTTATAGATTGTTCATAGTCAGCACTTCTATAGAGGTGACAAAAGAAGATGTTTTTTCCTTTAAAGGAAAAGTTAGTGTTTGTAATTATATTTTGGAACATTGCTGGGAAAATTAGATAATGTCAGAATCTAGGTTAATATTTTTAGAAAAAGTCTGGAGTTTGTTATTGTTACAGATTATAAAATGGGGTCTACTAATTAGATTATATAAACTCAAAGAAAGAGTTTCTGATTCTTTTAATAGGGCATGTGGCCTCAAAAATTACCTACTGCTTTGTTTATGAGAAGTCTGTCTCCTTCAGCTCTGTATGTAGAACTAGGTGAAATAAGAGCAAGCAGAAATGATAAAACTGTGTTTGTTAGGTGGCAAAATCTTGGTATAGAACAAAAGCAGTTGGTTTTAAACTCAGTTTTGTTTTAAAATATGGATTGTTGTATCAAATTACTCAGATTTTGAAGATCCATAGTGTTGAAATTATAGTCTGAGTTGCAAGAATAGCATGCAGTGTTATGTTTCCTAGACTTGCTAGTATTTGTGTATTTGAATTTCTTATGTACAGAAATAGTAGTTCAATATCTAGAGACAAATATAAAAATATAGAGACATGCTGGAACAACAGGAGGGCCATCTGACTAAGGTAGAGTCTACAGTAAAGGAATGGGATTTATGCGTGGAACAATGAATTGTACAACAGAAAGGTTAGTGACTGTTGAGTAATAACTGTTAGATTTGAGTCCTGAATGAAAGCTGAGTTGGTGTTATTATGGTAGTAGTGATGTAGAATGTTTTCCTTGATACTGTATGAAGGCATTAGTGAGCATTGTGCTGCAACAGAATTAACTGTTAAAAGGCCTTTATATACTAGGATTAATAAAAGGATAGTTTGTATCTTGTGAAAGGAGACTTTCTCTCTTCATCCATTCCAAGAATTACTTTTGGAGCACAGAACGCCTCTTATTATATTAAATAGATAGATCAGTGATTTTGTTTAAATTCCTGGATCTTCAATTATTGTGCATGCATTGATATGCAAAGGAAGACAGTTTCTTGAAAGTAAAAAAGAATTCAAAGAAAGGAAGCAACAGCAGGTAATTTCCCAAAATATGGTGCAGAAGTCTTGAAGCTCAGTATACGTTCCTGTGTAATACAGGCTGTTGCTTTAAATGTATCTTAGGCTTGTGGTTTTGGGGTGGGAAGAAATATCTTCACTATATGTATGTGTACAGTGCTTTTTTTCTTAATGGCAGCCTAAGGGCAGGGAGGCACTGCTATAAGACTGCCACAGAACCTTAGAAACATCTGGATTGTTCAAGTATTTTTCATTTCTCTGATACATGTTTCACTAAAATATTGCTTAGGGCTCTTGAAAATGGTAATGAGCCTTTTGCATCTGGATCAAATTCTGTGGGGAAATGACTCCCTGCTTACATTCTCCTTCTGTGTACAGTCGCTTAAGTAACTGTGCAGTGTGGGCCTAGTACAAATGATGTTTAAGTTCCTGAGCTTATTCATGCAAATAACCAGCTGTGTAGTCTGGTTTAAAACAGTTTTTACTCTTTGATATTTATATGGTCCCCATTACAGTTCACTTTTGTACAGAAAACACATTTGTAGAGAAAACAGACATTTTAAGGAAATTCTGCTAAGGAAACAATTGTATAGGTAAGAAATAAAATCATACTATAAATGGAGGAAGGAAAGAGCACACTTTTGAATCCATAACTACCACTTTAATTATGTAGTGCCTTCTTGATGATGCTTTAGTAAATTGCATTTAAAACTGTCGGGCTAATTGGGTTTTATAGCCCTTCCTGAAAAATATATCACAACTGTAGGTATTTCTGAAAATGCCTAATAGTTTGATCTTTCAGGAATTATTTGCTGCTAGTGGTTATTGGTCAAGACACCTTAGAAATATCCAACAAAGAAAGAGCAAAGCTCTGTGCAGGTATAGTGTTTCAAGACAAAAGCCATAGGTGAAGTTGTTATACTGAAATTGTTTAAGGTTTTTCCACTGAGCAAGGACTGTATATGCTGTCTTCTGAACTGGCTGTTGAACAAACCAGGGATGACAATTTTGTGAATTAAGCAACCTGATGTAGTGAGATGTCCCTGCCTATGGCGGGGGGGTTGGACTAGATGATCTAGGAAGACCCAGGGAACTACAGGCCAGTCAGCCTCACCTCTGTGCCTGGCAAGATCATGGAGTGGATCCTCCTGGAAACTGTGCTAAGGCATGTGGGAAATGAGGAGGTAATTGGTGACAGCCAACATGGCTTCACTAAGGGCAAATTGTGCCTAATTTGGTGGCCTTCTACAACGGGGCTACAGTGTTGGTGGACAAGAGAAGAGCAATGGACATTATCTACCTGCACTTGTGCAAAGCTTTTGACACTGTCCCACACAACATCCTTGCCTCTAAATTGAAGAGACGTGGATTTGATGGATGGAGCACTCGGTGCATAAGGAATTGGCTGGATGGTCACACTCAAGGAGTTGTGGTCAACAGCTCAATGTCCAAGTGGAGAGCAGTGACGAGTGCTGTTCCTCAGGGGTCAGTGCTGGGACCAGCGCTGTTTAACATCTTTGTTGAGGACATGGACAGTGGGATCGAGAGCACCTCAGCAAGTTTGCCGATGACACCAAGCTGTGTGGTGCGGTCGACACGCTGGAGGGAAGGGATGTGCCATCCAGAGGGACCTGGACAGGCCTGAGAGGTGGGTCTGTGCAAACCTCATGGGGTTCAACAAGGCCAAGTGCAAGGTCCTGCACATGGGTCGGGGCAATCCCAAGCACAAATACAGGCTGGGCGAGGAGTGGATTGGGAGCAGCCCTGCGGAGAAGGATTTGGGGGTATGAGTGGATGGAAAACTGACTATGACCCAGCAATGTGTGTTCACAGCCCAGGAAGCCAACCGTGTCCTGGGCTGCATCAAGAGGAGCGTGACCAGCATGTCAAGGGAGGGGATTCTCCCCCTCTACTCTGCTCTCATCAGACTCCCCCGGCAGTGCTGTGTCCATCTCTGGGGCCCCCACCAGAAGAAGGACATGGACCTGTTGGAGTGGGTCCAGAGGAGGCCACAAAGATGATCAGGGGCTGGAGCACCTCCCCTGTGAGGACAGGCTGAGAGAGTTGGGGGTGTTCAGCCTGGAGAAGAGAAGGCTCCAGGGAGACCTTAGAGTGGCCTCCCAGTACTTGAAGGGGGCTACAGGAAAGGTGGGGAGGGACTCTTGATCAGGGAGTGCAGGGATAGGATGGGGGACAATGGTTTTAAACTGAAAGAGGGCAGATTTAGATGTAAGGAAGAAATTCTTTCCTGTGAGGGTGGTGAGACACTGGCACAGGTTGCCCAGAGAAGCTGTGGCTGCCCCCTCCCTGGCAGTGTTCAAGGCCAGGTTGGACGGGGCTTTGAGCAACCTGGTCTAGTGGAAGGTGTCCCTGTCTATGGCAGGGGCATTGGAACTAAGAGGATCTTTAAGGTCCCTTCCAACCCAAACCATTCTGTGATTCTGTGGTTGAGTAAAGCCATAATAGTCATAAGAGACAAAAATCCACAAAGTGTAATGTCAGAATATGTGCTCCATAGGCTGCACTAGAGGTGGGCTGTGCTGTGTTGGGGTAGTGGTTCCATCTGACAGCCTGGAAGGAGGTGGCACACCAGGGCTGGATGAGTTAGGCTTCCCGTGGAGCTGGTTTCTGTGTGATCTACGTGTAGCCAGTTCTTCTGCACCTGGTCAGCTGGTGTTGAGGGTATGTGTGCGGGGACTGGGGTGTGAAGAGAGGAAGGCAGAGTTACAGAGCAGTAAGTTACACTGTCCTTGTTGGGTACTGTGAAATGAGGTCTGATTGAATGTAGCGCAGGCTAGCTATAAGCAATGCAACCATGTGGAAAGCAATGTATGTAATCTGGTCTACTGTATTTGACAGAACTTCATTATTAGAGTCAGAAGTTAAGCATTTATGTCCTTGTAGAAAGACCACAGAGATCACAGTTGTAAATGTACGTAAAAACAATAGTGGTTACTGAACTTTCAGTATTTCCACATTCAACTCTATATTCTATATTGCACTGCATTAAACATGATCATCTCCTACAAATACTGGTTTTATGCACAAATCTGATGAAAAGTGCAAATTTCTAAATGAATTTGTGGTTTGCTATTTGACTTAGTTTAAAATGCATTTAAGCAAGTGAGATGTATCTGTCAGAGCTCTAGATTTAATACTATTTTTGCTGAACAGTTAGAACATGTTTAGGCTTAATAATTAAATTTGATGCCATATTATCTTTAATTTGACAGGATTTTTGTGAAAGATGGTTTAAGCACACTTTCATGAACTTTCTGAGCATTTCTTTGGATATTTTATTTTTCTCTGTCACAATTTTTTTTAATCCCTGTGTAAAGAAAGACTGCTACAAATCTTAAATTAGATTTTCTTCTCTTAGATTGCAAGGAGCATGTCACAGAAGATACAAAAACAGAATCCATCAGTGACACAGCTGACCTGGCTCTGCCACCTGAAATGCCAATTTTAATTGATTTCCATGCTTTAAAAGATATCCTGGGGCCACCCATGTATGAAATGGAGGTAACATCCTCATTTGTTTCTGCTTGACTGCTGTTTCTGTCTGGTTTGACTAGTTGTCTATTTTATTGCTATTGACTGAGTTTATACAATATTATCTTTTTAAAAAAATGTATTAGCAACAGAACTGTGTTTCTTTGTGTTCCACCAAGTGTTTTTTCACCTAAAGAAGTTTTGTTTTATTTTGTTTTAATTCAGGGTGCATAAATAACATAATGGCATAACTTTCTCTTGGCAAAGATGCCTGCAGCAGTGCTTAAGAATGTGATGGTGTTTTTTCAGTTTATAACAACTTTGCTTTTGTTTGGGGGACGTTTGGTGGTCTTGGGAAAGAAGCCAAAAGTAGAACCCAGGAATCCTGTCTCTGAGGCAGCTGTGTTACGGACAGTCCCACATACCTTCTTAAAGCCAGTCAGCATTTTTGGGTATTAAAACCACTTCAGTTTGCACCAGAAGTTCTCAGACATTCTTTAGATTAATGTGACTCTTAGCTATTAAAAATGTTTTATGATCAGTCAGGCACCTCCAGCTTCCTAGTACCAGCTGCAGGTATGCTTCCTCAGTAGACATATTCCAGAATTTTTTCTTTCCCCGATCTGTATTGCGCTACATTCTATGAAAATGTCATCTATTTAAGTAGTTTGTTAATTTGGGATTTTCTTTTCACCATTTACATTGCAGTTATTCTCTGCTTTACTTCAGGTCCAGATGAACTGACTGAGTGTAAGTAGTATATGTAACACTATGACAGGAAACCAGTTGCTGATGGAACGATAAATTTTTCAGTCTTTATCCTGGAGAAAAGATCAGTAAACCAGTAAGTTATGGAGAAAATAGAAATGAAGGGAAAACTTCCAGAAGAGACAAAATTCAAACTTTTAAGAACTTTGCTGTGATAATTCTTCTCTCCTAGAGAGCCAGACTCCAGTAGGATCTAGAGGAGAAAAAGGGGACAAGATATGCAGGAGAAAATGAGTGATTGATAAGGATTGAGTCAGTTTTAGACCTGAACTGAGGTTTTTAGACATGAAGATTTTGTTATGGAAGAGATTCTTAATGAAGAGACAGAAGTGAGGAAACAAGTTGAAAGAAGATAGCACTATTGATTGTGTTAGAGGATGATGATGGTAGCAGTGGAAGCTGGGAGGAATGAGAGTCAAGGAAGATCAAGTGATAATAAACCAGGACCTTATGACTCTTTTGGCTGAGTTTTTTCACAGTGGTCATTTGTATTCTGATTTATTTCTTTTTCCTTTCAGAAATTAGAAGAGATTGCTCTTTAGGCAGATGACTTTAGTGTAAGCAACTTCCTTTCTTTTCATCCCTCAGAAGCCGCTACACCCAATAATAAAATCACACAAGACAGTTCAAGGCCATTTTAATTAAGAAGGTAGTGTGGATGTACTTTAGCTTGATTTGGAATGGCTGTAGCCAACAGACTATTTGTAATATTCCCATGGAATTTTATACTAGTCTGTATCTTTTTCACACTACCTGACTTTCAGAAACAATTACTGAAAAGTAGTATGTGGATTTTTTTCAGAGAAATAACGTTCTATCTGAATTTTCATTTTGAAGTATGTTATATACTTCAGACATCTGGTCTTTGGAGCTAAAGTGCTGCAGGATCGTTTGGCTTTTTAGTGCTTCAAGTGCAGATGCACATAAAGCCATTGTAGTAAATTGAACTTAATATTCAAGCGAGTACTCTGATTTCTACAACTGGTGTTTATTAGTTTCATAAAGGTGCTAAAGAAAAAAATTGAATTTTGTAAATTTATACAAAAGTTGTGGTCTGTACTCCTAGTTCCCAGTCAAGAGTAGAATTAATTCAAGTAAGTATGAAATTATCACACTTTTTAAAAATTAGATTGTAGGCCAAGAAATTTGCTAATACATGTCTTTCCTTAGATGTTCTGCCCAGTTCTGAACTTCTGGAGTTGCTTATTCATTTAAATTTGGTAGCGTGGTTGTGTTGGCAAATAATTTCTGCTATTTTGTCCTTTTTCTACAGGAGTTAATAGTGCGAGTAAAATTTTTAAAGTGTGGTTCTTAATTCCAAATATACAAGTGTTGGGTTGAGATTTTTTTTTTGCAGGAACAGTTGCCATGAATATGCATATAAGCACGTCATGGATTTGCTGGCCTGTAGAAGCTGAAATAAAACTGACTGAAGCTTTTGACCTGTGTATCAAAGGTTTTTTAAAACGTTTCCGTATTTAGCTGGCAAATTAAGTAGTGCATAAATAGAACAGCATCAATTCCCTGAGCAGCTCAGGATTTATTTATTAATGAGTAAATACTTTTCAGTACACACTTTATGATTTTTTTCAATGTAAATTGCTCAGCCACGTAACTCCTGTTTAATGAATTTTCCCAACTAACCTATTACTCCACTGAATTTTCTCAAGTGCCCCCAAGATTCTTTCAAAGGAAGAGTATAGCTCCTGCCTCAATGACAGGTGTTTCAGGTTGTCTACTGGTGTTTTTTCTGATTTGTAGTCTGCAGTGTGTCTCTCCTTTCTAGATCTAGCCTTTAAAGCCTCACCTTTGACCTGCATTTTGCCATTTATAATTACTTGAAATAAAGATACAATGGAGGCAGCCACCATGTCAGTACTTGGATGAGACTGAGCAAATAGAACTGAAAACATGACATGACTTAATTGATCTGTTGTCCTTCAGGGAATATCTTAAAATAAGTGATTCATCTTTCACCTTTTCAGTGCATTGCTTGTTTATTTTCTGCAGAGGTCTCCCAGCAGAAAGGCATGACAGAATGCTCAGCTCATACTTGTACGATTAATTTATTTATCACAAACAAATAATCTTATGTGTCACCCTGCAGAACAAATGTTGGAATAAATCACATAGTAAGGCTTTGGAAGAATAATCTTGACAGCAGTTGTAAAAGATTTAATGAAATGTTTCAGCACAGCACACTTTTGGGAAAAAGGGTTTGTAACATATCCAGTGTTTATAATGAAGTATTTCTCTTTTGACTTGGATTTTAGCTTTTTTTTTTTTTCTTTCTTTCTTTCAACTCTTAATTCTGCTCAGTTAACAAAACACTGTTGGCACCACAGGAAGGCCCGTCAGAATTAGTCTGTATCCTCATAATGTGAGTGAAGTTGAAGTGACAGAAGCTCTAGGTCAGTGAAATTACCTATTCTAAGAAATGAAAGTGCAGATGCCATGAAAGCATAGCTCTGTTTCATGGGACACACACAATTCTAATTAAGGACAAATTAGATTATCTTTTAGAAGCAAAACCTGTACAAAGCACAGGTTTAGATAGGTATGTTTATCTGGGAAAGATCAGTCTTGTGGTGATATTTCTGGGAAATCCTCCTCCCTTAAAGGGAAGCTGCTGTTACATACTTTGTCTGCAGTGCCTTGCTAGGGGATGAATCAGAAGAGTAGACTAGAAGAAAGGTTTGTACAGTCAGGTTGGGAGAACCTGAGGAAGGATAACAACGATGCTAAAGGCTACCAAGTAACTTTGGAGTGGTTCTCGTCTTCCCATTATGAATCAATGACTTAATAGCTTTTTGTCAATTCTGCTGACTTACAGAGTAACTCCAGAACTGCAGACTTGCGGATGATGTCTCTTTTTTTTTTTTTATCTTGGAATAACCTTAAGTATTTTAAAATGAATGACTGCACTAAATGTTAAGACTTTAATTCTGCAGTGCCCAGGGACCTAAAATGTATCTGACAATATATTCATCTACTCAGATTACAGGTAAATTGTGATTGAGTCAGTCTCATCTACAAAAATTCTCAGAAAACAAGACTGTTTATGTAGGTCAGTGACCTCTTCCATCATCTGACAGACATAACCAGTTGTCAGCTGATTCTAATGGTCATTTTTAATTGAAGTTGTTTAAAAAGTATAAGTAACAATTTTTAAAATTTAAATTGCTTTGACTTTTTGTGAGAAGTTGTTACTCAGAGCTGCCAGGAGTGATTGAGTCTTGTGGAACTCACTGTAAGACTTCATAGGTATGTTTAATATAATATAATGTACTTTCCTCTAAGTATTGTATGGTTGTACAGGGTTTTGTGTGTGTCTGTGCTTTTAGGGATTTTCAAGGGTATTTTCTGAAGACAGTTACCAAAGCTGCCAGAGCGTTTTCTATACATATGCCTGTCAACATGCAGCAGTTCATGTTCAGGTGAGGAGGTTGCAGCAGAGGTAGTACAGTCCCTACTAGTACAGCAAGAGAAGTCGCTGACCTCTGAGTCTACAGTTAGTGAGACGAATGATGATTGAAAGGTGATTAACACTTACTACACACGTAGTTTCTCTTACCAGATCTCAACTTACTTGTGAAAGTAGGAGGAGGTACCTATCTGAGGATAGAGGAAGGAGTTTGTACTGAGGTGAGACAAATGATGAGTCTTTAGAACCATTTGGTTTTTGATCTTGAGTCATGTTCACTATTTTCTGCCCCTGAGCTTTCAAACAGTGGAATTAGTCTGAAAACTCTCTTGAATTGATATACAGTTAGAGCCAGTCCAAAAAAAGGAAAACAAAAAACCCCAAACCAATAAACCTTTTTGATGGCCACTTTTGTTCATTACACCTGAAATGTTTGAAGCCATGACAGGTTGACAACTTATGTGATTGTCTCAAGTGTAAAGGAGAATGCTTCAGTGTTGTTGGATTTCAGTGTAAGCAGGATGAAATGATTTTGTTAACCTGAGTTAATAAGAAATTACTAAGCTAAATCAGTGACTGTAAATAATAAAATACAGGGAATGGATATAGCAACGTTAACAAAAATTGAAATGTTTGATCAGGTGAGGTATTTTGATACCATAAAAGTGAAACACTCTATTATGTACAATTTTCTTAAGTGGTAGAAAAAGACAGAGCCATTCTAGCTAAATCATGCTAAGAAAAGTAAATGGTGTGATATATGGAGGTAACTGAGAGCCCTGGGAGAACCAAGGAGAGGGGCTGTGTGGCTTCCTTTGCCGTAGTGTGAGATAAGTATAGTTACCAACTTACCTGGTTGTCAGCTAGATCCAGGAGCGTAACACCCGTCCCGCTGGCCTCTGTTGCTTGTCTCTCCTGACAGCTGGAGTCATGTTTGTGCCAGTCCTGTGTCAGCACAGCACTGCTGTAGTCAGGGTTGGCGCTGCTTGCACTGTGCCTCCGTGGTGTGCTAATTTCCCTCAAACCAAGAAACAGTGATCCTGACCAAGGGTCACATTTCAAATCTTAGTCATCAAACTTAGAAGACAGTGTTTGATAGTTCAGTATAGCATTTGGCAAAGCATATAAGACAAAATCAGAAATCGTAACAAGAAGCATGTTATGTATGTTATTTCATTTTGTAAGACTTTAAATGCTTTATTTCTTTGCTTCACCAATTCTCTTGCATGAGCAAAGTTGTTCCTCTCATATATCTGAGTTGTCTACGGCTGCAAGTAGCACAACTTGTGTTTGTAAATGAGCTTCTTTTTTATTTTTTTTAAATGTGCATCTCTTTGGCCAGTAACCAGAGGTACCAGCTGTAGAGTGAATAGTTCTTCAGCTTCCTTTATGCAATAGAAGTGTTTTCTATTTGTGAAACAAAGAGAAAACTTAGCATAAGTTTTATGGTCTTGATTTTTATTCTGTGTTCATAATGGGGATGGATTTCAGCCTAATACTCAAATGTTCACCTTTGGCTCCTATTTAGAAAGAGTTCTTGTTCTTACAATCTCATGGTAGGCCATATTGTTCTGCTTAGGTAAACCACTGCTGCTCTTTGATTTACAAAACTTCAGGCCTGTGTACTACTTGGGGACTTGCAGCAGCATTTCTAGTGGGCTTAGGCATTTTAGTAAGGGAATAGAATACTTAATAACTTACTATCTTTGGAGCTCACAAATCAAAGTAGTGCTAATACAGCCAGCTCACAGCAGGGCCATACAAGTATTTCTGCCTCCCGACCGAAGGTACACGGCTGTACGGGCTTCTGTGCAGATTTCTCTGATCTTGCAGCTGGGCTGATGGTTAAAAGCAAATCAACTTTGTGCATACAGAGCTTTGCCTTTTCAGTGTCTGCAAAGTCTGATTAGTTTACTTCTCTGCTAACTCTTGTAAGATTATGGTAAGTTGTGCAGTGCAGAAGGGGTTGATGCTAGAGAAAAAAGCCTGGTCTATTCCTCTGGATTTGCAAGTAGTATAAAATGGAATGTTAAACATGCTTAGAAGGGACAAAAATGTTTCAGAAATTTTAATGTAACTAGAAATGCAGATTTCAGATTTGGAATTATTTTATTGTTTTGTGAGGCTCCTTTGACTTCTATCCAAGAAATGAAACTTCTTTAAATTCTGTAAACAGTTTAATGAAGAATTCGTCCCTTTCAGGAATGAATCAAATTAACTTTCACTTCTGCATTTCAGTAAGAGACAAAATTATTTTAAAATGGACCTATCATTTTATTTTACAAAGGAGTATTTGTCTTTTGCTCTAGTCTCTGCCTGACACAGTAAAAATTCATCCAGTTTCTTTTCTGCCGTGTAATAAATACATAACTTGGTAGTTCAGAACATGCTGAGTAGCTGTACTTGTGATCACTAATGGGAGTCAGTCAGATTTCCCATCCTCTTTCATATCTAGCCTGCTTGCAGAGTTGTGTTTTCGTTATTCAGATTTATAAATGTTTGCAATGAACAAAATCAGTGTGTTGTCTGACAGTAGTTTGGGCAATGCAACTACCTTTAAAAAGGCTTTTAGGTAACATTCGGGAGCAAAACTGGCTTTTTCATATAAGTAACAAACAGAGTCAGAGCAAATATACCTCTAGCAGATGGATTAAGTCATAGAACCATAGAATACCAGGTTGGAAGGGACCTCATCTGGTCCACCCTTTCTTGGCAAAAGCACGGTCTAGACAAGATGGCCCAGCACCCTGTCCAGCTGAATCTTAAAAGTGTCCAATGTTGAGGAATCCACCACTTCCCTGGGAAGATTATTACAGTGGCTCTCACTGTGAAAAATTTTCCTTGTGTCCAGTCAGAATTTCCCCAGGAGTAACTTATACCCATCTTTTCTATGTGACTCCTTGTAAAAAGGGAGTCTCTGTCTTCTTTGTAGCCACCATTTAAATACTGGAACATGGTGAGAAGGTCTGCCCTCAGCCTTCTCTTCTCAAGGCTGAACAAACCCAGTTCTCCCAGCCCTTCCTCACACGACAGGCTTCCCAGTCCCTTCATCATCTTTGTGGCCCTTCTCTGGACCCTCTCCAGCCTGTCCACAGCTTTTCTGTATAGCGTTGTAGCATATAAGCATTCAGGCAGGATTGACTAAATACTTGAAGTCCTTTGAAGAGAAAGATTCTCATAGAACTTTTGGGGTTAGGGAAGGTTTCAAGAGTGATATACCCAGATGTTTGCCATTGCCTTAAGCTAAGCAGCCACATACAGCTCCTATTCTGTAATTACATTTACGCATAAGGCAGAATTACTGCTGCATTTAAAAAAAAAAAAAAAAAAGAGATCAGACACTTGGGCTTAACTTCTGTGTTTTAATGGGTACAGTTGTTTTGAAGGCAACTATCAAGTTGTTTTTGTAATAGTTTTGTTACAACTGTTTTCTGAACTGTTTCCTGTGTTATTTTCCTTCAGGTGTCTGAACGGTTAAGCCAGCCTGGAGTAGCCATAGGCTTGGCTTGGACTCCCTTAGGGGGAGAGATTATGTTTGTAGAAGCAAGTCGCATGGATGGAGAGGGTCAGCTTACTCTGACTGGTCAACTCGGCGATGTTATGAAGGAGTCAGCACATCTTGCAATTAGCTGGCTGCGCAGCAATGCGAAGAGATACCAGCTAACCAACGGTAGGTTGGGAAAAAATGCGAGATTGTCTGAATCCACTGGCCTCACTGCAGGGATGCACGTAAAGGAAGCATTAGTATTGCGTGGAAATTAAATACCCTAAAACTCAATATTTTTCAGTAATTCAGCATTGTAACATTGCTGAGTAACAGTGGAAGTTACTCATACTCATTGTGGAAATGTGTTAAGTGTCGCCTTAACAGAAAAAGGGTTTTCCAGCAACCACTGCTACACTGAAGATGAAATCAGCTCTAGAGTTCCTTTTTGTAGTTCTTTTTCCAATTCCTGCCAAGCTGAGGCGTTAGTGGCCTGGCCAGCAGGTCAGCCTAGGCAGAACAGGAGTTGTCACTGTGGATCCTCCCACCCTGGCCAGTCCCTCCCTGCAGCAGCCTGGAAGGCTGTGGACAGCCTCTGGGCCAAGGTGCTGCTGCTCAGCTGGGGCAGACACTGCCTCTTACTCATTTTTACACTCAAGCTGTCCAGCAGTACTTCTGTGATGTAGATATAGATACACAAGTCTGTACTTTTCCTCTAAAATTAAGACACTGTTTCTATTAAAAGTGTTTTCATAGTCCAAGTTTTAGTATTTTGAGAATTAGCTGGGTTTGTATGGCAGCTGTTGGAACTGCAGTGCAATAGGCCTTCAGCCAAGAAACTTTCAACTCTCTTGGTTTTTTTTGAATCTCCCAAGAGTTCTGGAAATGTGCTTTCTAGTTTAATCAGCTGCTGAATAGTCAAATACTTGTCCAGTATCTGTCATTAGTTATGGAAATTTAGATATGTTAAATTGAATTAATGTATGAAATGCTGCTGGCATCAACCACATACACATTTACCTCTCTAATTTACAGTTATGTCCTACAGGTTAAATAAGGTGAAAAGATGTAAATGAGATTTTACTTTATAATATTGGCTAATGCTGGGTTTCTGTGGAGTGCAGATTTTGTGGTATGTTCTCTGGAAATTGACACTTATGGTTTGGGGCATAAAAAACCCTAAAAATTCTGTGTAGGAATTCCTTGGTTTCTACATTAATTCCTGCTCTGAATTTCCCAACACATGCAAATACTGAGCTTCTTGCTTGTTATGGTTTTGTCTAGGAATCTGGATGTAGGAAACCTTGTTGGGTTTTCTTTTTGTTTGTTTTTCTAGGGCCTCTGCAATATAGTGGGTTTTTTTCAGTCTACTGTTAATAAATAGTGCTAAGAAGTTTAGTTCTCTGGTGGGCTTTAGAATAAAGACCGGGAACAAAATGGGTTTAGATTTTTCACATGCAAACCATTCTTTTTTTCCTTAAGCTTCTGGAAGTTTTGATCTCCTTGACAACACTGACATCCATCTGCACTTCCCAGCTGGAGCTGTCACAAAAGATGGACCATCTGCTGGTGTTACCATAGTAACCTGTCTTGCTTCACTCTTCAGTGGGCGGCTGGTGTGTTCAGATGTAGCCATGACAGGAGAAATTACACTAAGAGGCCTTGTTCTTCCAGTAAGCATCACTGGCGAAAAGAGCTAAGTTGTATTAATTCTCCCTATTCTGGATATACAATCTGTTTATAGCCATTTACAAAGCAAAGTCTTGCTGGCTCGTTCCTTCGCCGCAATCCAGTCTCTGCTGGTGCCACTGCAAGAGGCTGATGGAAGCCAGCCTGCTGTGACACTGCACCACTCCTGCCTGCTTTGCAGTTCATGGTAAAGCCAGCCTTGATGCTCTTTTCAGGGAAAGCACATTAAAATGTCTAGTTAGAAAGGAAACCTAGAAATGTTAAAAGTCCGAAGTATGTATTATTGCAATTTCTAAACATGCTTCCTCAAACTTACTACTATGGAACAATCTCCAATTGAAAAGTTGTTTCTTAAAACTCTTTCAGTAATTACATATAAGGTTACTCTTGAAACCGCATCTATACATGTGTTTTTAGATTATTCTTAAATTTTGTTCCTTGCATACAGTCCAGCTGAATGGTGTTCCTGTAAAGCTTTTTCAAAGCATGGGGGCAAAGGAAAGTTTTCAAACAAATACAGTTCTAGTTTTAAGTATCAAATGGGGCGTGGCCTAAATGATTAAGCAGATGGAGGAGTCATCATCTCATAGCAAATGAGGGACAAAGGAAGGATGAAGTTGGCAAACCAGAGATAACATGGTAAGGCAGCAGACTAGAAGGATCTCTGAAACAGCACTCTGGTGGCAGTTAAGACTGAAAGGTAGCCTGTTGTTCAAGGGTCTAGTGAAAAATAAACATGGCACTAACTCTGATCTGGAGCAGGTTTGCTTAGCTTTCAAAATAAATTGCCTTTACAGCACCAGTGACCAGATTTTGCCTACTGTTTAAGATGGATGCAAGAATTAGGTCTCTAAATACTAAACCAGGTTTACCTTCTTTCTGAATGTTGTCTAGAGTCCTACTATTATTAGTAACTTAATTCACAGGAGCATGCCCTTAACTGCATCTGCTGCCTGAAAGCGAGCGGTGCGTAAGTAGGTAGCGTTGTCCAGACGAGAGTGATCAGCATGAGGACTTACGCTTCACTACTACCTTGTTTTAGAGCAGCCTCAATTTTGCCCTTTGTACTAGCATACAAGGCTCTCTTTTCCTCTAAAGCATCGTAAAATTACAAGTTTCTTCTCTAAGATGGTTTTTAAATAGGATTAGAAAAGAGTTCAAGGGGAAGAAGCTACAGCTGTGACTAAAAGAAAAACTAATTTAAGCCCCCTCTTTACATCTCATTACAAAAAACACCCAGGTGGCTTATTGAAGCGATGCCTGTTTTTCTAGCACAAAGCCCTCTGCAGTTTTGGAGCACAGGTTTGCTTTTCCATGCGTTTTCTGTTGTACATCTCCAGTTAGTTATTGTGTGGCATTGCATCCTTAAGACTATTTTCCCCCTAAACCTAATACTGTGTTTATCTTGAAATACCTTGTGTTCTAAGGTAGATGCAGGATTTCAGCATTGCTGTATGAAAAAAGTAAGTTCAGGCCATCTTTCTTAAGAAGAACAATTTCTGAAAAGTAATGACTCTTCCACTATTGTACCTGCATTGCTAGATTTATATTTTTTTTCCTCTTAACAGTTACAGAAAGGGTGCTGTAGCATTTCAACATACTTCCCTCATTAAGCATATAATGAGCTAAAACTACTGCTGCATTTTTAATTGCTTTCCTAAATGACTGGGGGAGGGAGAACCTTTCATTAAAATTTAACTCCTGATGCGATTTGTTACAATAATTACTTTATTAGATTAGCATCATGAATTTTTTTTATATGCATTTCTTCTCCTTATTAGGTTGGGGGAATTAAAGACAAAGTCCTGGCAGCACACCGAGCTGGACTGAAGAGAATTATCATTCCTCGAAGAAATGAAAAAGATCTCGAAGAAATTGCAGTGAATGTACGGCAAGACTTGACTTTTGTTACGGCAAGCTGTCTAGATGAAGTTCTTAATGCAGCTTTTGATGGAGGATTTGCAGTTAAGCCCAGAGTTGAGCGTCTGAATAGTAAACTTTAAGCAGACAGGCTGAGATTACTTTTAAGAGAGATCAGTAAGTATCAGCTATGTATGTATCAAGTACAATTATCAGCTAAACTTGATTGTTTAAATGTGGGTGTAAATGCAATCAAAATCAAAATAATCCTTCAGCAGTTAACAACCCCAAACCACATTTTATGGGCATTTGCTGGTTTTTACTATCATCAACAAAGAATCTTGAAAAAAATGCTCATTTCCTGATAGATTCAAGCATGAGAAAGCTGAAGCTGTTGAGAAAGAATTCCTTAAGCTTATCTGGCATGGATGTATATAAATGTCAGCAGCTGATTACATCTTTAAAGAGGACACACCCACAAAGAGGGAATAATAGCAATTCTGTGAGCTATATTTAGAGAACACAAATTGCAGCAAATGCAGCACAGCAGAAGAGTCTTAACAGATGGGGTTGTTACCGAAAAGCAAACTGATTTAGTGCAAGAGTTTACTTACTTAGGAAATACCATTCAATACGCTAAGGAGCAGCAGCATCACAGGAAAAATAAGGTTTTTGCAATCTAAAAAATATGCTTAAGGGATTTGAACAGCAGCAATATGGTCTAAATTAAGTTAGTAAGTCCTTTCAGCACTCAGCTCTAGTTTGTAGCAAGGTCAATGCAGACATCATTTTTCAAACCTAAATACAGGAAGCAACTCCAGAAGAACCGAAATGTGCTAGTTCTTGGGTAGGAAGGGAGATCGTGCACTGAACTTCATGTATGCACAGTTGTACTTACAGCACCAGAAGCAGGTGGAACATACTTGAAGCCTTTATGAAAAAGCCTGGTAACATTTTGGAGGGTCAGCGTGCATGTCCTTCATTCTTACCTGATACAAATCAACTTGATTCGGGGATGCCTACGTTTGGAGTTTAGCCTATAAAAATTAAATTGATTTAAACAATGCCAAGAAAATACTGGATTATTAAACTGCATTAGGTACTGCATACTGTGAGTAACTTAAGGTTTAAGCAAGTCTGTCAGTGTCCCGTCATCCCTTAAATGTTAGTGAAGAGAGAAATTTGAACTTAGGTGATGTAAGATCCTTGAGTTTTTAAATGTTTTATACTAGGGTCAACCACAAGAGAAAACCCAGTATGTTACATTTGCTTCTTGCTCTTTAATTCTGAAACTCAGGTGTGCTTGTGACATGCAAATTATATCAGTGACAAAAGCCTATTATAGAAGCAGCCTATAAATTAAATGTAATAGTTTGTTTTGCTCTAATTTCCATAGATAGGAAGCTGATTTACCTGGAACATAACAGCACTGATAATAATAAACTCAATGGGTATTTCTGCACCTGATTTACAAAAGATTTTACAACTTTCATGGAAGACTTCATCTAATAAAATGATAAAAATAAAAATTCCTTTTGTTTACTATTTGAAGAATTCTACTCTTAGTCATTCACCAGCCAAGGTCCAAGGGCAAGAGGCAACACACACAGAGTCTCAGAATACTTCCTGCCTTACAGAATACTTGAACACAGAAAGTGCAAAGAAACTACACAATCAGTAAAACACCAGAAAGGTACGATAACTAATGTGCTGCTTTGCCTTTAATCAAAACCAGTAGGGGAAAAAAATTCTTTACCAAACTTAATGCAGATCAAATAACAATCCTGCACTACTTTGCACTAGTGAGAAAACAAACATGCATGGAATTCCAGTGCAGTCTGTTTATACATGGAGAAAAAAATGCACTTCTTTGAAAGATAGTACTGTAAAAAAAAGTTTCCACAGCAATTTCACTACTACAGAACAGGGAGTTGTTCCCAAGAAAAGTTAAGCAACAACTTTGTGCGCCACACCTCTCCAATTTGTAAGTCTTGTCCACATGGACTTTAGCTGAAAGGTGAGGGTTTTAATGCCACACTGAAGGTATTAATAGGCATTTACTTACAGCTTTTCATGTTCCTGCTTGCAGAGCTGACTTGGTTATGTTACTTTGTTGAGATTTTTTAAATAAAACTTAGGCATTATCTGTTATGTTAGATAATGTAGACATAATTCAGTGCCTTTTCTTTTGCTTGCACTGAACATTGTCAAGAAGAATAACAATCTGTGCAGCAGCAAGCCAGAACAGTAAAGAACTTTTAAAAAGTAATTTCAATACACTAGGGATTATTCAGCTTTGCAGCTGACAGTTAAATGGACCTGATATTAAACATGTGTCCCTCAGAATATACCATAAGATAGCTAAAGCTTAGCAAAGGTAAAAAGAAAGCGGTGGTAGCTCCTTTCCTCTATCCCCACTGTAAATTGCTACAGATAATAAACTATCCCACTAGTGCAATTCATGCTTTAATCACAGTAGCTTCAAAAAGATACTGGATAATACAAGAGCATAGGCAGCAATACAAACCAGTTGACCTGCTTTAATTTTAAAGCACTACTGCAAACAAGAACTAGCAGGAAGTGTCAAAACAGAACCCAAATATTAACATCTATGTTTGTCAAACATTTTCCTTTTAAGGCTTTTTTTTTTGAAGGGCAATGAAAAACAATGGAGGTAGTGCTAGGAAACAAATGCAAGATCTACTGCATTTCATTTCATCTATTAAAGACAATGCCAGGCTTTAATACACCATTTATTTTAGATAAGGTAGTAAACTGTACACATTTCTAGTACGTTTTCTTTTTTCATATAGAACAGAGTGCAGTTGACTTACCAGATCCTCAAACTCTTTAGAGGAGATCTGGGCCTAAGTATAATTTGTTTAAATCATTCCATCTGATGATGGACATCAAATGTTTTATACAGATTATTTTTTTTAAACACCAAACGGAGTAATACCAGTTTACACGACAGTTAAGTCAGCATAGTTATGCTATAGCATTTGTCATCTGTAAAACATGAAAAACAACTGCCTGACCATACCAATTAGCTTCTAAAGGTCATTACAAATGCAATTTTTGAAGTCCCCTTCAAAAGTATAGTCCTGATCTTCAGCCCATTCCAGCCCAAATAACATCACTGCAGATGAGTGCAACAAGGTTTTACGGTTCACAGTTCTTTTGGGGACACAAGTTGAACCATTCCAAGTACAAGCAGCAGCAGAGAACAGTCTCATACAACTCGTGTGCTTAGGCAGCCCTGTTACTCTCTAATCATAAGTATCGGACTGCGGAGGGTTCTTACAGGTTCTGAGCTAGATTTTCTTGACAAAACTGCAGAGCTGAAAATCAGATAACCTTGGCAGGCAAACTTCAGTCCAAGCCAGCCAGTCACGAGTGAGCAAGTGAGATGGTGAGTCAGTGTATTCCTCTAACAATATTTGAAGTATTTAGCCAAGTTTCTGTCAAAGACCAGAAGACAAACCTGAGGTAAATGTAGACAAGCTTAATTAGGTGAGAATAATTACTGAATTTAGAAGACTGCAAACAATTAATTGTATATTCATACGGAAAAAAAATGCTAGATCACAAAATTTTCTGAAGCATTTATCTACTGTCACAAGGTACCTGTACATCTCAAAATCTGTGCACAGTTTGAGCAGCCTAAATATCACATTTTAAGAAGTGAAACTTTTACTACATGAAGCCAACTATTTCTGTAGTACTTTATTAATCCAACCTGATGGATTTTTATGTTCCTTACCTGTAGAACTACTTACCTCATCATGCATCAAAATAAGAACAAGAGTTGTCTTAATAGATCAACTTCTCGTAAGAAAGTTAAGACAGTGCACAGTAAATGAACTGTATTTTAATGTGTTACAGAAGTAGTTAATAGCCCAACTACCTCCCCAAACAGATGGCCACTACTACTAGGTTTGACAAAGATTTCTTTCAAATAGCTTGAGATGAAACAGCTTTTCACCTTACTCTTTTTTTCTGTCTCTATGTCGATGTTTTCTAACACAAATACCATATATATTCATGGATAAATTTTTCACATATGCATAAAGCCCAATTTTTCACATATGCATGAAGCCCAATATTCCTCAAAAGCCTTTATGGCTGGTGAATCACACCTGTAAGAGATTATTTGCATTGTAATGTGTATCATGTCACTAAAATGATATACAAAAATCAGCTCAAGACAGTTACTTTAGCAACAACCAAAACATGTGAAGACAAGAAACTGAGCAAGAGTATCAATGTGTCAAACTTTGAGCTAAAGCAAAAAGCAAAAGTTGGGGTTTTTTTAATTTGCCAAGTATTCTTTTAATGACAAATATAAAAAGACTGAAAACATCTCATTCTGACTGCCTTTTTTTCCTTTTTTTAAAACAAATGGTGTTTTTATAATTACAAATACTGTGTAAGACAATACCTTCTTTGTACTGCAAAACCAACAAATACAAGGATGCAATCAAGTTTCTAAGCATCTCTAAATTTGAAACGTGAATGATTTTTTTTTTAATTCAGAAAATTCTTAATAATTGTTCATTTTTGTTAGAAGATAACTCAAAGTACAACAACATCTAGATCTGTTTTTAAAGGAGCTTTCTTTCCTGATACATCTTTGAACATAAGTACTCCTTTCTTTCGAGTTCAGTACATTCACAAAATAGCTCAATTAAGAACAGTATCACCAATGAATTGACTACTGGAAAGAGACAAAATTTACCAAACATACAGAAATATAAGTTTTACCATAGCAATTATGCATATCAAAAGATGACACCTGTAATTAATTTTAAAAAGATACAAAAAAGAGAAAAACCTGAATTACAGAAAAGAAAGTCATATTTATTTAATGAAAAACTAGAAGTTAATAAAAATTAGCAAATACACAAAAAATATACACAAACAGCAGCAATACTATTTAGTGACTTACAAAGGGGAGGGGGTGGGGGGGAGGAGGGGAAGCAGCGGTCAGAGACCAGACCGCTCAACATGGCTTGTCAGTCAAAGGGGGGAGGAAAAAAACACAAACAAAAACACGAAACAGTATCCTTTTCAACAGTACAATCAATCTACAAACAAGTTTTTAGAATTATTTTACAACATATCCTGTAGAATCAATTCTTAATACAAAAGATGCCCATCTTGGGGGTATATATATTTTCAGTGGTTTACTGTTGACTTCTTTTAAATATATTAGTATTACTACATGCAACTGCTTCCTGTAATTTAACAGCCTTTCCTTTTATTTACCTTCATATATGTCTACCCTCCATCTACCACATAATTTGTCTGACAGTCAAAGATGGTTACCCTAGTTTCTGCTAAATTAAATGCAACGGTTTTAAACACTGGCCTGAAGAGGTTTGATTGCCATTTCAACACATGGATATAGTTACATTGATGCCTAAATTGCCATTTTCTGCAAAGAGCTGTGCAATGCTGGTGTCAAAGACTAGACAGTCACTATTCATAATGGCTGTTGCAATTCCCTCATGAATAGATCGAGGAGTTGCTTCCCAAGTCAATCGCCGCCTATGACCATTTAACTCAAGTCGATAAGCAAAGTTTTCTGCTTGCTTGCGTGTTCCTATCAGCTGTACAATTGCAAAGAACTGCTGGTGACCATCATATTTTTCCTGTTTCTCCAATACTAACATGAAATGAAAGCCAAAACAAGACTGCATCATAACCCAGTCAACAGCACCAGGAAGATTAATGTCTGTAGCAAGGAACACTATATCTTCTCCCTGAAGTGTTGTAATTGACTTATGTTGATGCATCAGATGTGGCATTACAGCATCCAGAGAACCTTGCCATTTACATGAAGCACCGGGACATGGACAGGAGTAAGGCCTAAACTCACACAGCTCCTCATGGTCTGCTTTTTCTGTGTGTGGCAAAGTTATCTCACATCCGGAAGAGGCATATTTACAGGGGAATAGTACAGAATTGGCAACTTTCTCCATAGCCAGGTTACGAATGGAGCCCAGCGGGCCTCGGCAAGTTGGACAGCACGTAAGTTTGGGGCGACAGTTGCTACAAACAAGATGGCCACTCTGACACTGAAGAATTGGTGGCAGCACATAGTCAAAACACACAGGACACTCAAAGAGACTAGCCAAGTCATTATTGGAAGCTGTAGTGCCAGTCAGTGCAGGCACCCTCTGTGATGGCGTACACTTTGAAGTACCTGTAGGTAGTGCTGTAGCAGTCTGACGGCTCATTTCTGTAACAGAAGAGAGAAAAAAGAATGAGTATCTAACCACATTTTATTTTCCTCTGCCTGCACTAATTTTTGATTTACAAAGAAGCTTTTAAAGAAAATAGACACAAACGAAAGCAAAAAAAAAACATGTAATGCAAACTGTGGATACATTACTTAAGAGATTATCAGTTGTGCTGCATACAATACAGACACTCGTATGACATCCAAATTTAACAAGTGAAGAAGTTCTGCTAATTATTCTGAAGTGGAATTTACCTATTGGAAGCTGCAAGGGAGATGAGTAAAGATATGCCAAAAAGGTAACCAGAATCCCCAAAGGCATTTGTTGGTTTTCTGGTTGTTTTTTGTTTTAATATTGTATCTATGAAATATTCCACCCTGATCACTTATGTGTAACAACTAGGAGCACTAGATGAGAAACTAGCCATTTTTAATGAAAAAATGTACTTCCTGATATGACCTTTTCAGTAATCTTGTGTACTGTATAATTTTTTTAAAAAAATTGAAACACAGTATCAAAGAAAAACATAGCTAAGAAGATTACTACACCGCTTTTTTCCCAGGACTCTTCATTTTCATTACTCTGTTACTAAGGCCCATAGCTTGTAAAGCACATCTATTGCCTCAGCAAACAGAACTAAACCATTTGTGAAGATACCAGAAAAACAATTATTTTATTGAATTTCCCAAATAAGAAATTCAGAAAGTTAAGTTTGAGAATTAATTTTAACATATAAGTACTCAGACATTTCCCATAACGTGAAAAGGCACTGTTGATGAAGTCTTAGGTTCAGTGGAGCTTACACTGAGGTTCTATTCTTTCATATGTCCCCAGATAAAAGTTAACATCTGTCTGACCAAGCAGCTCGCTCAAGCGTTCAACAGATGTGGTAAAAGTACCATATTTCTTAACATTTTATGGATGCTGCACTTTCTCCCGCACCCCCTAACTCTCCTCCTTCTTGTGCAAAAGGATCATTACTACTACCAGAAAAAAAATAAACACTCCATTTTGAAAAAAATTAACCTTACCTTTGTAGCTTAAGTAAAATGCTATCCAAAATTGGCTTCCATTACACAGTAAAATTCTCAACCACCTTAAGTGCTTCTCTGCAAGTACACCAGCTCTGTATCTGTCACGTATGTACAAAGCTCTCAAAATAAACCTCCTTGCTGGGAATCTTAGGCAATAGGCAAGCTTCCCGTATTTAGCATCATTTCACCCACCAACTTACTCATACTTGGACTAGATACCTCAAAGCAGCACACTGTGCATGCTTTTTGCAAGACATGCACTGTTCAGGGCACAAAGCGAAGCAACTAAGAGATTCCAACGTGCAAAAGAACTTATGCCTTGACATTCAAAAAGTAATCACAGACAGGCAATCTCAAGTTCTTCTACAGAAGCACCTCTTCAGTCCAGAGCTAGAAAAATATGAATGTCTAAGATTCAGTATTCAGACACTGATTTTATGAGTCTCACATGCCCAATAACAGCATCATCTCACCCCTCCAAAGTCTCTTCCTTCATCTCAGGCTTGTTGGACTAGAAACATCCAGTTCCCATCTTCAGAAAAAAACCCATACAGCGGTTTTCAATGCTGGGCCTTAACTGATACTGTAGAGATGACAGGGATGTTTGTATCTTTTGGCCTTATTTTCCTACTGTAAAGTATTCCAGCTTAGATGAAAAGTTTAAGGTCCAGTGACAAATCAAATATGCGTTCTGGGGCAGTGATGCCACACCAGCTTGTTGCGAGGGGATTCAAATGATAAGGCCTCTGTGACAACTGAGCGCTGCTGCTGTTCTTCCCCATCACCCGCAGGTGGGAGGCTCATGACAGCACACTGCAGTTCTACGCTCTAGAACAAATTATACATGGAGGATAATTGTACAGAGGAGAACAAATTCTGATCACGCTGTTCGCTTGAAAAGAGCTTAGAAGTCACATGCATATTCATGTGTAAAATTCTAAAAGTGTTTCCCTTCAAATACTGTAAACACACACATTTCGGAACCGTCTGTGTGTGCTTCATCTTACCTGAACCTATACGTCCTGATCCAGGGATCCCCAGTAACCCACAGATAACACTGGTGAAAACCACTGCGTTAAACCAGTTCCTTAGGCAGCCTGACTAGCTGGGTGAGCTCTGGTTTCTTTAATTACACCTCTCAGAGCCCATTCAACAGGTAAATTAAGCAACCTACAAACTTTGCAAAAGACCTTATGCACAGATGTACTTCCCACTTAAGCTTTCTAAGCTACGAGAACCATAGAGCCCTGCTCTATCACCGTTTCTGTACGTGACCAGCCTTCACACACACCTTCCACAACTGAGGACCATCCAAATGAGCAGGGAATGAAAACGAGCAGGAATCTGTGAACCAGGCCATGGAGATTAGCACGCAAGGAAGAAACTGGATAAAGCTGTAAACTGTAATTTACCAAGCCTAAACCTGCCCAAAGCCTACGTTTTCATCACTCTTGTTAACACAAAGATGAATAATGCATCACGATGGGAAAGTCAGAGCAATTAATTTTCTATAGCTATCTTAAAAACTACAGGTTAATTGTAAGTAAAAGCGTTAACAGCATAATACATTTAACCCACCAAACTATCAAAAACGTACAATTACAGACCAAGTAAACACAAGTACAGAACCGGAAATAAAGTTTAAAGGTATTTTTAGTTACAAAAACTTTATTACAGGTAAAACCCCCCATATGCAGTATTTGTTATTATGTTATCTTTGTTCGCACGCACTGGGAATAAGCCCCTAAGCAACAGTGACAAAGTAAGGTACGCTAGGTGTCATTTTCGAAAGTATTAGCTCCTACAACATGAATTATGCAAAAGATTGCACAAACTTGAAAAAGTTTAACCCACAGAAAAGAGTGAAAAGGGAAAAACGTATTTTGAGGTTTTCTAGTTCTGCATCAAGAAAAACGCCGTCCTCGAGGTCATCAGAACGCACCGACCTGTTGACGCAGCTATTCTCAAGCCCGTTCTGGGGAAGGGTGAAACACAGACGCTATCGAGATCTCCCGAGGGACGCGATCTCCCAGCTCCTACAAAAGCCGCTGAGAAGCTGCGCGCAAGGCGATCGCGGAGCCGCTACCTTTCCCCCGGCTGCTCCCGCCGCCCGGCAGGCAGGCCCGCAGGACTCCCTTCCACGCCCGCGGGAACCCGGGGGCAGGTCTCCCCGTCATAGGCCGCCCCGGCGCTCACGGCGTTTCCGCGCGGGCCAGGCGGGCTGGCGGCGCCTCCTGCGGGGCGCGGGCCGGGCGCTGCCCCCGGAGAACGCCCCCGCCATCCCCGGCGGGGCCCCGCGCCGCCCGCCGCTGTTACCGCTGCGGGCCCGGGCCCGGGCCCCGCCATTTACGGCCGCGCACACGCCGCCATCCACCGGCTACCTCCGCGCTCCGGCCCGGCGCCCCAAAATGGTTCCCCAAACTCGCCGGGCCGGGCCGGCTCCTCCCCGCCGGCGCTGCCCCGCGCCCGGCTGCCGGCCAGCGGCTGAGGCGGCCCGGCCCGGCCCGCCCGAGCCATTGGCTGCCCCGGGCTGGGCCCCGCCCCGCCGCGACCCGGGGGCGCGCAGGGGAGGGCGCGGCGGCCCCGCTCGGGCGCGGCGCGGGCGGGCCCCGGCGGCCATCCGCACCCAGGGGAGGGGCGGGGAGGGGAGGGCCCGGCCCGGCCCGGCCCGGCCGCAGGACGGGGACCCCGCCCCGGCCGCGCCGCCGCCAGCGCCTGAGCCGGGGCCTCAACCGGGAGAGCCGACCCCCTGCCCCGCCCGACGGCGGCTCTGCCCCCCCGGCAGCCCCCGAAGGGCGCGCTCCCGCCTCCGAACAGCACAGCGCCCCGCTTCCCGCACGCTGGCTCGGACGCTCGCGCACGGGTCCCTTCGCATGTCACCCCACGTCACCGGGAACCCCAGTCCGTGCCTTACACGTGTCACGCCTAACTCTTCTTCAGATACTTACAGACTGACGGTTCTGAGCACCTTCCCTAAATAACTGCTTTAAAAGCTATGGATTCCATTGCCAACTCTTCTAACACACGAACTTCACTTCCTGTTCCTGCTATTTCAAGGACACTGCCCAGATTAGCATTTTCCACTGTGATTCTATAAAGTACCCATTCAAGTGGAGTTTTCTCTCCATTTGTATAAATATTATTCAATTAAGCAAAAGCACTATAACCTCAAGGAAAAGACAAGACCAACAGATTTGGAACAATGTGGCATATTTGAATATCCATGTGGACTGTTAAAAAAATTAGAACACTTTAAGGATAAAGGAGTTGGAAACCAAGTCAACATGCTTGCATGATGCACACACTGGCTCAGAAAAGCTTAGGCGTTATGGAATACAGATGTAATGATGGTAAGATCATGGAAGTACAAGTTTCAGGGGAGGCAACAAAAGAACACACTGCAATAAATTGGTTTGGTCACATAAAAGGCACAGCTACAGTATCTGAGTAAAGAAAATTATATTTAAAAATGCTTTCCTACTATTTGAAACTCAAGTCTGTTCAAGGAAGACTGCGGAGGCTTCTATCAGCACCAACATGTGCAGATAACAGCCAATTACTATTAACTAGAACTACTAACTCGATACAAGGGGTGTTTCAGCTTCATCCCCAAATGCGCAATACAAAACATCCCCACCAGCCAGGAGTTAAGAAAGTTTCCAAGCAAAACATAAAAGCTGAAGAAAACCAGCACAGAAATGGCTTTCGAGAAACTAAGAGCGTGTTCTGAAGTGTCTGAAACATCCTCTAGGCTTTCTCTCCTGAAGCAAAGCAGCTGTCCCCAACACAAAACCCCGAGCCCTTCGACAGGTCAGCTAATGCTGTAATGCTCTTTGCTGGGCTGCAATATAATGGACAGTGCCCGAAGACAGAAAGCCTTTGAAGCCCCAGATGGGCAAAAAAAAAAAAATTACAGTGCGAATGGGAAGGCGCAATCAGTTCACTGTTTAAAAAGCTCAGCTGAAGTGCAGACATAAGGAAAGTGGTTGCTAGAGAAGCTCAGAAAGCTGATGTACCTCACATGCCACGGAATTAACAACAGTATATAGACTAGATCGATACCCTCTTCAGCTTCTCATCTTTCAAAGGTGTTAGCTTCAGACACCATTCTAGAAATCGCATCTCCTGCAATTCACTGAAATATGGGGCACCTTTGACAAATTCAAGTTAACACCATCCACTTCTTCAAAATCCTTGCTCATATCAAATAGATTAGACTTGAGTTTAACATTTAATTTGCTTTTGAGAGAGTAACTGAAAATTAGTTTTGAAAAAAAACCCACAAAACTTCTGTATAGTCAATTAATGGCTAGAAGGGGAAAAAGATCTCTCATGACACTGAAGAGTGATGCAAGGACAGAAAAAAATGCCTTATCACAAATGTCTATATGTGATGCAATAAAATTTTTTTTCTATCACATTTCAGAACTAATTGAATTCAGAGGCTTCCATTCAAAATGCATTCTTAATGCATTACAGCCATTAAAGTAATACAAAGTCTTTCAAGTTTTTCAACTGTACAATCATATTTGAAAACAAGACTTTTTTAAAAACAATACCCTGTTACAGAGCACTAGAAGTTAGAAAAATTAGAACATTTCAAGATGCATATAAGCCAAAGAATATCAAACACCAAAAGCTAAATGAACTGCTGAAAATACTCATTAAACAGGTGTAAATAAGAAATTACAAGATACAGAAAGAATAGCCAATACAATTAGATATTTGTAGAATTTAATATTGATAACTTCTGTAAAATATTATAATATTTTGTAAAATATTATAAACAATAAATTGAAAAGAGTCAGCAATGTTTCTTTGCCAGCAGAAGGAAGGTTTCATGAATGCAACAGAAAAAAAAAGTGTGCATATATTTAGAAACAAGAATGGGGTGTGGGTGTGTGCACACATATACAAGTGTACACAAAGTACATAATATCATGCCCAAGAAACTGCAGTATTACTGATAGAGAAGTCCCAAGTGGATATTATCTTGAGAATGAAGGTAATTAAAAAGCACACTTTGTTCCAATTAAAAAGGGGTCCCAGTGTATTTTAAGTAGGGAACTTTCTTGCAATTTTTAAAGTAGAATTAGGTTAATTTTATAATAAAAAATCTTAGGATGCCATGTTTTTGTACCACAGCTGCTCAATTACAAAAAGCCTTAAACTGCTGAGGACAACATCTATAACACTATGGAAAAGCCAGCTTTTCCACTACATGTACTTACTATTTCTGAAAATAATTTTTCCAAGGAATCTAACCTTTCTGTTGTCCCCTCTTGCACTCTTGCATCATCAATGTACAGCAAAACAGAAGGGAAAAAGGTTTTACCAGGTTTTAGTGAAAATATTATATATTGCCCTCACCACTACCAAAATCACACTTCAGCAAACACACGTAACATTAAGTGTATTATACACAAGCGTCTCAGAGAATAGCTTGTGAATATTTTTTAAAAATTAATATTTTAATTTCTATTTACATTTTAAAAGGACATTTTGGGGGCCAGGGTTTTTCCATTTTGAAGTCTATCAATTTATCTCTCACAGCTCTTTGGTGATGTTAGATCACAAAGGCCTGGCACAGTTAGTATCAAATGCATGTCTGCTCCTGCAAATCTGACAACATCGGACACAGAAAAGTACATCCCTGCTTATACACAGCCCCTGTATCTACTGGCCTACTTCAAAACTTTTAGAAGACAGTTCTGACATAAATTATCGATCAACCACATAACACAATTTAGTGTCTATACACTGTGGTTTTGATTCATGAATTTTTTTTTTTCAACCCTTCCCGACACTGTTTTCTTTGGTGCCCTTAACTATGTACTATTTGTTATTTCATGCATGTCAGGGCTTCTCTTTTCCTGCGTAATAACCAAAAGCCAGAGCAATCCAATGTAACAGAATATTATAAAACAAGACAAAAAATTTTACAAAAACGAGGCAAGTCTCATGATGATTTCCTTTTCCAAAATGTCACGTGTCCAGTTCATCTCCTTTTCATACAAAATTACAATTTCCATCACCTTGTAGTTACCCAGCCTGCCTGAAATTGCAGGTAGTTTTGTTCTTGCACCTCAAGACACTCCCTACCAACCCCTCTTCCCAGTCATCAGGAAAGGAAATCCCAGTGGATTTATATAATCATGGAATCAGTCATTCTCTTCATGGCTACCTCTGCAGTGAACCACCAGACCTTAACACGCAATGTTTCTGATGCTATCATACATGTTCTCTTGTACACAACATAATCACCAATTGAGTCACTGCTAGTGGGCAATCCAGACCTCCTCCAAATCCAACACATACTATGTGGCAGATGCAGATACAAACAGCACTATGGAAACACAAACAGTATCATTACACCCATCAAATTATAGTGACCTGTTTCTACTCCAACACAAAAACTTCAGCCTTGGCTAGCACTGTTTGACTTCTGCTTTATCACTATCATTAACTATTCCTCCTGCCTATCTATGCTGGAATATTAAACATCAACCCAGGAGATGTATCTTTCTAGCTATCAAAGATTTTCTTTCCAACAACTTTATAATGTAAAATTAAGAAGAAACAGTGTCCTACAGAAGATATACAACAACCACATAAAAATCATATTAGCAAGCAACTGCTGCCATGACTGCAGCATTCATTTTTAAGTCCAGCAAAGAACTTCCATCAATTTAAAACAGTGAGTAACCTGTACTCTAGCCAACCAGGATTTTCCATATTCTAGAGAATCAAGATCCAAGTTATCATTGAATATTGAAGCCTATACTGCTATGATACTCCAGTCTTGCAAAGAAAGGCAAGCCGAGGAACAAAGTTCAGAGAGAAAAATAACTAACTGATAGAACCCCAAATTTCATTCTAGAATGAAAACTAAAAAAACCTGAGTTTGAACCACTCTGTGCTATATAAACAGAGAACATCCCAGCTTTCATATCTTATATTACATGTAGCATTAAATGAGGAAACAGATTTCTTTGTAAATTCAGACCATCAACAAATTATAAAGCAAAATAGAATGTTTATCTCCCCCATCTTTTGAGCTCGGAAGGCGAGGAAGCAGGACAGAAAACAAAAGCTGGGGAACTATAAAGCAAATTTCTGAAAATTCAAGCTATAAAAGAACTTATCAAATACCAGTACTAGAAAAAGAAAATGCAGCAATACATTAAATAAACTGGTATAAGCAAAAACAGCAAAAATTATTGATATTTGGCAATCTAATGAAAGAAAGTTAAGCCACAAACTAGCTAGCAAAACCACCTTTTCCATTATATAAATGAAAATACAGAGGAAAAGAATCATTCTGTAAATACAAATCAAAACCCTTGCATTAAAAAGATCATGGACCACTTCCAAATTGGACTTTACCATATCTTTCCTTTTTAAAAACAAGCAAGTAACTTATCTCACTGACACTGCCAAATGCCACCTACAACAGAGGCATGAAGATGGCGATACAGAAACACTGCTCAAAGCTGTGTAGTGCACACTCTTGCACTGTACCTGAAGTGGTGCTCTGTGACAGAAGCCTTTTCTTTTCTCCGTTCACTAGCTCTGTATCCTCAGTCCCAGTATCAGTAGTCAGTCAATGGCCAGAGCCTTCCTTGACATAGGACACCTGAACCCCTAGCATGCCCACACACAGAACCTATAGCATGATAAACTATGGTATGAGCTCAAAACAGCAGCTGTCCCACACTAGCCTTCTCAGATACCAAACTGAACATGCCTTTCTGCAGCCTGCCATACTTGGAGCACAGTAAAGCTAACTGAGATAAAGCAGAAGTACAGGTTTCAAAATAAAGATGGCAGAAACCACAGAATCTAACAAAATAAAAACTTCATATGAAAATACAGACAACTCTATGCAAACAATAAATAACAGAGAAAACAGGTTTTATTTTTTAGTAATATCTTATTTCCTTTCACTGTGCACAGAGCACACTGAACTGAGCTGCACCAGGATCATCTTCCAACAAAAATTCAGCCCAGTAATTTCTATAAACACAGGTAGACAGATACCCCTTAAAAAGTTCCAGACATAGCATGTTGCAGGCATACAGGAGGATTAGCTACAAAATGAATTAGGAACAACACCAGAGGGGGGGAAAGAAAAAAAAAAAAAGCAAGTTATTTTTCATGCTGTAACATATACTACCATTCAGAAGTAGCTAAAGCAGGAAGCACTTAATTCTGTTCTACAAGATGTCATAGACGGGCTCTGTATACGATTACACTCTATTAGTTTAAAAAGAGAGGAAAAAACCCCCTCTGTAAACGTTAACAGCAAATCCTACCAACTGTGACAATTTGGGGACTGTGTTTCTCTCCTCAGTCTGATTTTGCAAAAACTATATTCTTCACAGCATACTGTAACTGCCCTGCAATATTGCATCACCATCCCTGTGTCTGTGGCAGACACAGGGAAGAGGGTGTGGCATGTAAGTGCCTACCTTAATTCAATAAGGCTAAACTAAAAGAAGTACCTGTACTTTGATGTGTCTCCACATACAAAGTCTTTCTGTGATAACTATTCCAATTCAAATTCAAGACCTATCTTATGCTCAATATTTTTCCTGCATAACTAAACAGTACTAGGGAGCAGACGATCAAAATAACCCAACCTGATCAAGGAGGGCCTGGCCTATAAAAGAGGCTGATCATGACACAGAAAGCCACTCTGCAGGAGGAGTCGGGACAGGATTACGTACATTGACTATTTTTATAAAGATCTCTTCATCTTGTGCATTGCTTAGGTTCATATATGTTTCCCTCTTTAATAATAATTTATTCTTGCAATCCTTGATTTGTCCTGTATTCCTGCCCGCAGCCTTGATGACAGCGGAGCCCTATGAAGCATGGCAATCTGACCTGCGGAGGGCAAACACATAGAGCACTTGGAGAACTCAGACACTGATTTCAGAGTACAGACCTTGGTGCCCCAAGGTATGTCAAACATGAAATCGACACATAAGTACATCCAACATCACAGAGCACTGAGTAGTGACACTGGAAGCCTAACTTTTAACTCATCAGAAACTACTAATTTTTCAGAACTTCTCGTACTTACACAGAATCTCTAAGTCATTTTGAGGGAGAGTTTTTACAAGTTTGTTGGGTTTTTTTTAAATCCAGATATTTAATCTTCAGGAGCAAGAGCATTTAGAAGAATGTCAGATAATGTCTTTATTTTATCATACACACCACAAAGACAATAAAACACACAACATTTTAAACGTAAAGGATGAAGCCCGTATTTTCAAAATGGACATTTCTACATTTTGGAAGTAAGATTTTCCTATCCTATCCTGTGGATACCTAATTCAAATGGAAAGTTATGGAAATCTAAGACAAGACACAGGTTTTTGTACTTTGTTGATATACTGAGGGTAGAAAATAAAGAGCACTGAAATTATTTACATTGTAACAAATAGGAGACCTTAGTAAAAGTGCAAAACCACAGTGGCATTTTCATATTTCTGATGGTTCCAAACTTTTCAGTACTTCATTTCTTTAAACATTTATCTTCTACATGTCTTGAGTTTCTAGCATCCATTCTTTGAAGTACATGTGCCTCCACATTAAAACCAATACACTTAAGTGACTTAAGTTTTCCCCACTAATCAGTTCTGAATCAGCTGTTTCTGTAGTATTGCTGCACAAGGATTCAACTGCCACCATTTTTTAAAAATCGTTATTACAATGTTGCTCAAATTCTCAAACTTGGCTACTGACAAGTCTACCTGCACAGAACAACAGCTCTACTGCTTTTTATGAAAACATCAGTTTTAGAATGTGCCTTTATCTCACAAATAAGAGCACTCGTCCAGCAAGTATTATCAACCTGAGGCACAGCAAACAGAAACGGTTTGAACTGCTGACTCCACAGACCACCATGTTACATGAAAAGATTGAGCAATCCCTGAAACCTGGGGAGGAAAAAAAAAAAAAAAAAAAAAGGTTAGTGGTTCTAGAGCAGTAGTCTGTGGATTGGGAGACCTGGGTCTAATTCCTGCTCTGTCACAAGTTTCTGAGTCACCACAGGCAAGCACTTCCCTTCCTTTTACAGGTTTTAAAATACCATAAGTAGCTGCAAATCTCACACATTAATGCAAAAGGGAATGAATTAACCTGATAAGGATACTAAATTAACTCTGTAGACCCTATTCAAATTTACTTTAGGTTACTAATAACTAAATATCATTATACACTAAAGGACAATATGTTAAATTATTCAGTATCTCTGTTTTTACAGTCAGCAATAGCCAAACTTCAATCACTGTTTACTTTCCAACTCCTGCTCACATATGGGTAACTGCCCTCTATTCATTCTAATATTTTGTACATCAAAGAGTCAAATTAGGGAGACATTAGCAACACTCTTCTCACTAATTCTATTGTATCTAATCTGAAGGCCTCCTTCTGAGACCTCAACTCCATATTGACATTTCACAGAAAGCAAACTAAGTAACCTTTCTTAACACTGTATTACCAAAAAAATTCCCTCAGCTTTCTTTGTGAAGATCCAACTACCCAGCTTTTGAAGCAAGTGATTCAAATTTAGCAGAAAAAGAGCTCTCAGGTAAAAGAATTATAGTTTCTTTTATTGCCATTAAATTCAGATCAGGTACATCTTAAATGCTAAGTAAAATGCACTCACTATTTCACTTACATGTATTGCTTGGGAAATGCTGCATGGCATACAAAATTAAAATTCAACCATAATCACTCTGAAGTCAGGCCTGAGTCTGCATCAGAAAATAAAACCCTGGATAATATAAATGGTTTGGAAATTGCAGGAGTAGATGTATGTTTCTGCCACTTCATCCTCTCTTTATCAGCACTTTCTAAATTCAACACCTATCACTACATCCTTCTCCACAAAATATTGTCATCCCTTCTGTTACGTAGTTAAATCAAAACTTGAGTTTATGTTGCAGTGCCAAATCTCGAACATCAAATCCTAACAATGACTCCCTATCTAGAGCATAACTATAAGCTTCAGAACTTTTTAGCGTTTTTCTTTATATAGGAGAGTTACAAAAATGTATTAAGTTAGAAGATCAAGCATTCAAAAATTAGGGAATAAAAAATTTAGTTTCACAGGCAACCCCAAGTCTACTTCCTCATATGCATATTAAGGAACAGCCTTCATGAAATAATAGTTTTCCCCACACTCAACTCCTTTAGTAGATGAACACCTGTACATCCATTGAAGAATTATGATTGTACAAGGAACAACAACTCTTCCTTAAAAGGAACACCTGATTTTAAAATAAAGTTGTTTAGGGCACCAGCTGGTTTTAATACACATAGAAGTGCTCTTAAAATTACTGCTTTACAGATGCTGTTTTAGAAGAACGTCCATCTCAACTTCTATTATGGAATGCATACTTTTCATTTGTAAAATTTCCTTTCTAATGATTATACTTGACCTAGCACAAAGCCAGACTAAAATTTTATAGTACACCATCAACATCTGCCAGCCAAATTATTCCCTAGTCACACCTGTGCAACCAGTCTTCAAATTACATCCTTAATGTACTTGTGTAATCACACAGATATTGGCCATGTGGAGATGAACCCTACACAAATTAACTCTCAACTGCTTTAACACCTTCATGCACAAAAAGGGGGGAAAAGTCCTGTGAATTAAAGTAACTGTGTGACCCTAATGATTTGGTGTGTGTACGTATTACACACATATGTGTATGTATATTTCAAAATAAATAGCCATTCAGAAATCAAAATATTGAGCAGAGCATTTACACAGCTTTTACAAGAAGTGTTGTGCACATGCACATAAGGAGGAAAGGAACAAGACTCAAGGCTTATATATAGGCAAGTGAACAAGTTTACATGAATTTCAAAACTAGCTTTAATTAAACATAAGAAGTTTATCTTGTACACCTTAAAGTGGGGTTATATATGTGTCAACACAAATGCATATCGAAGCATGTTTCAAACATGGCTTCCAAACCAACAT